>NW_020454328.1:368890-453013 GCF_003342845.1 Nothoprocta perdicaria | reverse complement strand
GTCCGGCGGTACCGACCCGGGGGTGCCGGCTCGGCGGTACCGGTCCGGCGGTACCGGTCCGGCGGTACCGGCGCTGCGGGCGGCGGGTTCCGCGGGCGCTGTCCGCTCGCCGCGGTGCTGAAGGGCCGGGCGGGGCGGGGTGGGGGCGGCCGCTCCGGGCCGGGTCCCTCTGCCCCTCGCTCGCACGGGGCGGGGGGGTGGCCCTGGAGACCCTGAGGACGCGGAGGGTCCCCGGGGGCTCTGAGGGGCACGGAGGGTCCTTGGAGGGGAGTCTCCATGGGGTCCTGGAGGTTCTGGGGGGCTCGGGGTGCTCTGCCGGGCACAGAGCATCCTGGGGGTGCTCTGGGAGTCCCGGGGGCTCTRCGACGCTGTCCTGTCGGGCAGATGCTCGCTGCTACCTCACACCCAGCGCCCACATCTCCGTACCCCTTTTGTGAGGAGGCTGAAGCTCCCTCWTTCCTGAAAAAGACCCTCTGGCCACCCCTCTCCCTGTCCCTGGTCCCCACTGCTAAGGACAGTGTCCACCGAGGGGCTTTTTATTATTGTTTTGTCATGCACGATTTTTCAGGCATGAAATTGGTCTAAGAGGATTACGGTCCATTATCATCAGCAGGACTGTTTTGCTGGGATTTTCAATTAATATTCCGGTGTACCCTAGGAATTCTCCATAGGGGCACCTATGGAGGGGCACCAGCTGCACCCAGCTGAGCTCCCTCCTCTCGCTGGAGCAGCAGAGCAAGTGGGTGGGCAAAGGTGAGTGCTCAGCAGGGCCGTCTCAAAGCCCTGGCACTGCTTTTATCTCGGCTGCTTGTGGATCTCAACCTTCCCCRGCGGAGAAAAACTTGTTCCATTGTTTGAGAGGGTGAAAAACCCATTATCTCCCCCCTCCACTTTGCGCGCTGCCTCTGCCRTGATTTACTGCGAGGCGTGGAGGATGTTGTGCTCTATATTACACAGACGCAGCTTAATAGTGTGGGGGAGGGAGCGGGACACRGCGTCCAGGCTCCTGCCTTCTCGGTTTTCTTGTTGATCTACCAGGTGACTCGAGGGAGAGAGCTCCGTGCTGCAATTTCCTCAGTGGAAAACAGGGATGCTGGTCACTCAGCCTTGTAAAAGTGCTCCGACATTCCTGAGTGGCCAGCTCTGCAAGGGAAAGCAAACTCTTATTATTGCGGCTAATATAATGATAATTATGATTATTAATCACCAGGCAGCCAGAATTTGAGGTTGGCCTCCTGCCCTCCTGTCATCCCATAAATCAGAGCTGGATGTTCACGGACGCATCACGTGGACAAGGACGTGGCTGATGACACAGGCACGTGCCAGCTCCAGAGCTGTCCCCAGAGGACATCGGGTCCCTGCTATGAGCAGGGGACCTCAGAGACCCCTCTGTCCCCATGGCCAGGCCCAGGGCTATGGAGCAAGCAACTCGGAAGGCTTGTCCTGCCCTGGGCTTGGCGGTGAGGCCCTTTCACCTGCCCCTTTTCCATCCCGTGGGTCTCACCGCAATGCCCAGCTGATGGAAGAGCCTCTCTTGCCCAGCCTCCTCCCCTCCAGTTCCCTTCGGGCTCTCCCAGTGCCCCCAACTTGTCCCCGCTGCRTCCTCGCTCCGGGCTCCTTTCAATTCCCCGAGCTTCTCCTGGACTTAAGCATATGCTTGCAGTTAATCCCGTGCTTACATTTTATCCCAAATAGGGAGAATTGGGGTCTCTGGGCAAATTCTCCTGCTGTTCGAGGCGGCTGAAGGGCTCCCTCTAATTCAACTGCTTGGTAATCCTTGCACTCTCCTTCCTCTGCTCCCTTCTCCTCTCCTGCMCCTCTCCTCCTCCTCAGAGAGCCTTTCTGATGCTTAAACCATGGGAAACCATCCAATTCCCAGGGAACRGAGACTCAGGTGCCCTCCCCCTCCACCTCCCTGCTCCCCCCTCACCCTGTCCCTGCACCATAAATTCATAAAAAGCCACCTGCAAAGGTCCAGCCTGAGTGCAATCAGAGACATATTTGGTTGGCGGGAGCCAGGGGATTCCAAATAATAACAGCAGGAAGGAAAATATTTGCACTTTGCTGGGAGTTATAACCCGGGGGCTGCAGCAGGTGGGGGCTGGAGAGCCTGGGGCGTCCAGCTGTGGAGCCTGTGGGACCCGGGAGCAGCCGGGAGTGGAGGAGAGCCCCGATGCTGGGAAAGGGGCTGTGGGTCTGGGGGCTCCGGGCATGCAGAGACTCCCACTCGCACCCCCGCGTGCCGGCTCCGCGCTGCCGCTGCCCAGGGAAATGTTTTCAAACGTGGGGCTGGCATCTCTGCACATTGCTGCAACTAGACCCAAACTGCAAACGCAGCCGGAGGGCGACGCTTGGGCAGGAGAGCGGTGGGAGTGGCAGTCCCCAAAGCTCCCTGTGCCCAGGCACGTTGTCCCCCAGGGTGATGCAGGGGTGAAGGGACCTCGTGCCATGGGAGCAGGCGGGATGTCCTGCCCGGCCACCTCCTGCACTTGGCCCTGCACATCCCACTTCTTCTTCCAGGAGTGGGAACATGGGAACAGAGGGTACGTGTAGGTGGGTTTTACAAGGGGGAGGTCTCATCTGTGCCCATCACCCCAAATCCCACTGTGCTGTTGGCATAAGAGCATCCCCAAAGGTTAAATGTGCAGCTAAACCTAACCATGGTGAGCCTGTGCTCCAGGCAATGCTGAGCGGGTCATCATTTCCCCCTGTGGATGCCACCTCGATGGCTGGGGCACCCTGGCCAGGAGCTGGGTCCGGGCCTCGGGGCTGTCACTGGAGCAGCACCTGGTGCCAGAGCGGAGCCATTCGCAGCAGTGGGATCTGTATTTGGGGAGAAGGAGGTGCGTCCATGGGGGATGCCAGCTCCCTGGCCAGCGAGGTGGCTCTGGGACAGGGCAGAGACTCTTGGCATCATCCCCCGTGTGTCAGAGGGGCCCAGCTCCCTGCTGGAGACATCCAAGCAGGTGATGAAGATGGAGAGGTTGGAGGGGAGCAGCCGAGCACACGCTGGGCAGCGCCGGCCGCTGCGGTGCCGAGCGGAGCATCCCCCATCCCGCACGTCGCGGCAGGGAGCAGCCGGGCCCCGTGCAGGCTGGGGTCCCCGCAGTCCCGGGGCGCAGGGGCTCTCAGGCTGCGCTCGCGTGCCGTGGTGGGTGCCGGGCTGTGACCACTGCAGGTRCTGCCGCAGGGACGGAGGGCAGCGCGGGGCCCGCGCAGCGGGGACGGGGTGCTGGCAGCTCCTCTCCTTGGCAGAGAAGCGTCCCCGGCGCAGCAGAGCGCGGAGAGGCGCCCGCCAAGGGCCTGGCACTGCGCTCCCCCGCCAAGCGCTCTGAGCTGAATTGCTTTTCAACCTGCAGCAATTTTCTCCTTGCTGCGTATCAAGGCCTCGGAGGAGACAAAGCGTCAGCTGGAGAGGGAGCGCGAGGGGGTTGGGACCGTTCTCTCCATCCAAGTGGCCCTGAGTGTCCCCTCCAGCGCTGGCGCATGGGGACATGGGCAGAGTGCGGCCTGGGGGTGAAGGGGCAGCTCAAGCTGCACCTGAGCCTGTCCTAGGTCCTGCTGCTGGGGACCTCCCTGGGACACCCCTGGGGAGCAGGAGCGAGAGCCRGTGTCTGGCTGGGACCTACCCCAGTGTCCCATGGGACGTATCCCTGATGAGGCTGGGTCCCATCCAACGGGGCTGGGATGGGTTTGGGATTCCCACAGTGGGGATGGGGGGTCCCTTCTGCCAGGGCCGTGCTGGGTGAAGCAGCACATCCCTGCTCTGTGGTGGGCGGAGGAGACAACGGCTGGGGGTCCTCTGGGTATAGGGGCCCGTAGCTGAGCTGTGGGGCTGAGGGAGAGCCTTTGGGGGGGGGCTCGAGGAGYGTCCCTCCCCGGGCGGCCCCTGGGCGCCTGGCGCTGCCAAGCTGCTGGCTGCATTTTTCCAGGCGCTCCTTGTCCCCGTGGGGCACGGGAATGCGAGGAACGCGGCCCCCGCGCCRCCCGGCCCCCGGCCGGCTAAGAATAGCCCTGGCCCTGGGCGCCTGCAGCCGCCGCCGCCGGTGGGGGCCCTGGGGGGCTCCGAGCAGCACCCACCACCCCCCAGGGACACGTCCCCCTTCCCCAGCCTCGTCCCCCTCGCTGGGACTGTCGCCTTCCTGGCCAAAACTCGACATTTTTCGCAGATCTTCGATGGAGCAGGACCTGAGTGACAGCTCTGCGCACCCCTCACCCACCCATGGAGCAGTGTTCCCTTCCAGGGCAGGTGTGGCTTCTCTGATGTCTAATTAGGTCTGAGCTTGCACACCCCCAGTTAGGGTGCTCAGAGCTTGGATCCTTCGTCTATGCTGAGAGCACATTTTGTAGGAACTTTGTGATCTTGGAGACCCGCGATCCTCTGTGCAACGGGGCTGAAAGGAGCCCTGAATAGCAGATGAAGAGCTGCCAGATCCATGGAGCTCTCCCATAGCTGCCTGGTTTCCCATCCTTGTTTGGCTTCGGAAATGTCTCTGGCTGGATGGGGTCTCCGTTGGTGGGTGGGAGGCTGAGCAGGGGATCCCGGGTGCAGCCCTGTCCCTGCTGGGCTGGGTGGGAGGCTGAGCAGGGGATCCCGGGTGCAGCCCTGTCCCTGCTGGGCTCTGCCGGGCGCTCCCCGTGCGGCTGCTCCGCTCAGCAGCCCGAGCGCCAGCACCTGGCGCGGCGGCGATGCTGCCACGTCACCCTGCGGGGACACAGAGCAAACACCACGGAGCGCAGGAGGGCACCTGCACTCTGCTCTGTGCCGGCAGCACCCAAATGCCAGGCGCCCTCCCGGGCCTCCCTAGCGCCTGGCTACAGGCAGAGAATGTCACCTTGGAGGGGGCCAGGGGGGCTCTCGCCCCGTGATCTTTCATTTCCCCTGCTAGCCAGGGCTGCTTCTGAGCTTGGCTTTTGAAGGCTGCAATAATCCCCGGGCTGGGATTAGTTTTTTGCACCTAATCACTGCCGAACAAATACGAAGTTTTATTTACAGAAGCAGAAGACAGAGCGGGGCGGGGGGAAAAAGCAAGCCTGGAGCCCAGCTGATCCCCAGATAATCAAGGGCAGGAGGCGATTGCGGAGCTCGGAGCCCCCCTTCCTCTTACATAAACGGTCGGGGCTGCCGGCATGGTGCAGGCCAGGCCCTGCCGGGCCTCCCTGGGCTGAGCTCTGCGGAGAGGATTGGGGAGCCCTTCTTTGACCCTCAACCCTTTGATCATATTGGACCTGGACTTGTCTGGAGATCCAGGCCTCTAGAGGGGATTGATTGCCCTGATTTATCCCTTCRCTTAGCAACATGCCCGTGGGAAACRCCCGAGAGTTGCCTGGAGGATGRGAATGCCGCAGGGTGAGGGGGCTGCAGAGGAGGCTACTCATGGTGTTCGCCCCAAAGCCAGGCCGAGGSCCTGGGATTTGCTCTTGGACAGGGCTGGACGAGCAGCTTTCCTGCCCCTGTGAGCTCCCAGGCCCCTTCTGCACCCGCAAAAAGCAGCAGAGCTGCTGCTCGGGGGTTAACAARACGGTTTTATTTTTCACCCATGCAAGCAGCCAGCCCGGCAGCGGGCAAAGYGGGGCTAGCAGACAGTGGGTCTCTGCCCCGTCTGCCCTCTGCACATTCAAAGCTCCCTGGGCTCGGCTTGCCCTGCCGCAGAGCTACGGGAATGGCTGGCAGTGCTGGAGGGACCCTGTCCCTGCCCGCCTGCGACGCGGCGCRCAGGCGATGACTTGGTGGCTGCTGCTTGTCAGGGCCTGAGTTTCTSTTCCCACAATGCAGGCGTTGACAAATAAATAGGTGTTTACTGCTCGGGCTCTTGCATAGTGAAAGAAGTGTCCGACCTGATTGGAGGGAGTTGTTCCGGGGCTGGTGAAAGCCGCGGCCTCGCCGGGCTGGATCCTGCGTGTGCCTGGGCTCTGGCGTGGGGCATCCCTGCCAGGCTACCTGAGTGCTGGTGCTTGCACGCTGTGCGTGCTGCTCCCCCGGGGAGCCGCCTTATTTCAGTTCCATTTCCGAGCTGGTCTTGAAGGCCCTTCTCCTRCCTAAGGCCAACTTGACCGTCAAGATGATGGTGGTGACCACGAAGATGAGGGCCAGGGCAAGCAGGACCCAGCCGCCTGCTGTGGCCTGGCTTCTGCCCAGGGACATGCCCAGGAAATCGGCTCGGTCGGAGCTGCCTTGTCCCTGAGTAGCTGGAAAAAAAGATCAAGAAAAGAGGAGAGGGTTTCAGCTGGTGGTTCTGCGTCATGGTGCATTGGGGGAGCAGCCCCTGCTGCCCCTTTGCTGGGCTCTGTAAGGTCCAAGGCTGTCTCGTCCGTTTTGACCTCTCAACCRCCCAAGAAATCAAGGGGAACCATTGAAACGAGCTGTAGTTTTRGAGTGAGGAAGGAGCTCTGGGCCAGGTAGAGTCACCAGCTCCATGTCCCCTCTGTGTCCCATCCCTGCCCTGGCAAGGGCCAAGCTCCAAGCTGCCCAAGTGCCACGTACCTGCATAAGGGGTCCAGTCGTACTCAGCCCAGCCCAGGACGTCCCCGTTCTTCGCATTCTCCTTGGTGAGCCAGGTCATGAGTGGCTCGAAGTAGCTCATGAGGGCCTCAGCAGACATGTTGGGCTGCCCGGTGAGGAGCTGCATGGCTTCGGGCCAAGGCTTGCTGAAACCCAGCTTCAGAGCCTCCCTGTGCCGCAAGGAATTGGGTCCAGTGGGCTCCTCGGAAACCCGGGGCCCTCCTCAAACCAGCCCTGGCCTTTTCTCCAGGRCTTGGCTCCCTTGGGGCCAGGGACCCCCGGGTACAGCCCGCGCCCCCTTGACACCCGTGGGGCCGCGAGGGCACCGAGCAGGGGGTAGGAGGCTGCAGGTATCCTGGGAGGTTGACACGGCCAAAGGCTCGGTCCTGCTGCTGGGGTCCCCGCCACCATCTAGTGGCTACTTTGGCAATGACAGCCGCTGCTCCCAGCCCCGCGTCCCCCTGCCCCAACCCCGGGCCAGGGCATCCCAGGCCAGGGCTCCTGCATGGAGCGGCTGCTGCACCCCAGCCCCAGGAGGGCCGGGAGCCCTCTGCTCCTGCCAGCACGGCCAAGAGCTGAGCAGTTTAAGGTATTTAGGGACATAACGGCACTCACCCCAGGAGGCTGCCGGCTGCCTTGGACTGGTAGATGTCGCAGGTGTGCAGGGGTCCCGTGTGCCCGGCCGCCTTGCACAGCGCCTCGTGGAACTGGAACTGGATCACGAAGCTGACAAAGTACCTGGGGGACGGGAGCGGGCTGAGGAATCAAGCAGCGACCGGCCGGGGCATCTCTCCCAGCATCCAGTTATTGCTACTGGATGTGATGTGCAGGGGATATCACCCTGTTGTCCYCAGATTGTGCCCTCTCATCCCTGAGGAGCATCATTAGCCTTAGAGCTCTGTCTGGATGTTGTGAGGTTTCTCTTAAGCCTATTTCTCCCTTTAGCGTGTGCTTTATATCTGAAGGSACGAAGTGGTCCTCCTCAAACAGGGAGAAATAACTCCTAATCCATCCACCATCCATCAGGAGGGGAACTTCCTGATCCTCCTGCTCCTGATCCTCTACCCGATCCCCTGTCCAGCACATCCAGGATGGGCAGCTTTCTTCTCCGATGTGAAACAAGCCACCACCTGAATTYGGGGTCCTGCTTCTGCAGGGGATAATCTATCCAAAGCAACCCTTCCCAGTCCCACTGGCTCACCTGATGTATGGGACATTGGCAGGGATGTGGAATTTGGCCCCAGGGTCAAAATCATCTTCAGACCTAGGTACCGGTGGGCACAAGCCTTGGTACTTCAACCTGGGCCAGAAAGCGAGAGCTAGGTCAGTGCAAAGGAGCAGAAGGTTCCTGGGGGAAAGGGGAGTAGAGAAGCATCMTTGCAGAGCTGGATGGTGGGGAGTGAGGAGGAGCTAGGAGAGGACAAGGTGAGGAGCAAGGGGTTACGTGTCCCATCACATCCCGTTGTGGCCAACTGAGTTGCAGGGACAAAATACCCAGTGGGGCTATGATCAAGGCCCCTGCACCAAAGAGAGGGGTCCAAGTTAGAGYTCCCTGAGTGCACCTGAGGTTCCACCACTGCTGGTTGTACTCATCCTTCTTGATCCGTCCGTCAAACACCTTCCAGCGCCACTGGTCCATGAGATAACCGAAGGGCAGGAAGGCGATCTTGTCCAGGGCGACACTCATCAGGTAGTTAATGTCGCTTTCTGCCCGGGATAGGAAGGGATTAGCCAGGCATGGGTGGGAAGGGATTAGCCAGGCAGAGCCGCCTGCTTTTCCTTTGCACTGTAGGTATCACCCTGCCCAAGAGCAGGGTGCCCTCACTCAGGTCCTGCCCCCTTCTTTCATGCAAAACCACTGTGCATGTGCTTGACCCCTTAAACCCTGTCCAGCCCATCCTGACCCTCTTGAAGTCTCTCCGTTTCCAGCTCCTCCCAGGAAGCTTCCATCTGCAGCGTGGAGCTCCTCTGCCAGCTCACCTTCATTTTCTGTGACTTGGTCCAGCAGATGGATGCTGTGCAAGTGTTTGGGGGTGGAGACGGACAGGGCCATGACATCCCCGATAGCCTCATGGAAGCCAGGGTTGGCCCCGTCACGGAACGAGATGGGCTGGTCCATATATTGCAGGAAGTACTGCACGTGGCCCATCTCGTGGTGCACTGTGATTAGGTCATCCATGTTCACCACTGTGCACTGCTTGATCCTGGACCAGGAGATGTGGGAGRGGGAAAGAAGGGAGAGCAGTGCTGAGGTGAAAATGGCCAGAAATGATTGCACTCACTTGTGCCATTTCTCCCTTTGGTATCCCTTCCCATATTCCCATGGTCTGGGTTTCCTGCCAGCTCCTGCTCCATGGAGTTCCTTTCCTCCTCTCCTGCCATCCCCGACCCTTCCTTTCCCCAGCCTTTTCCATCATCCAGGGCAGGGCAGCCCTTTCTCGCTCTCCATCTGCCACGTGGGCTCCTGCCTGCAGCACCAGCAGAAGCACTGGAGCAGGGTGGCCCCAGCGATTGGCAGAGAGACCCTGTGAAGGCACCAGGGCGTGTTTCTTCCAGGACACCACTATCTCCTCCAAGCACCGGACCTGCCAAGGTTTTTGTTGCTCCCAACGGGTACCTGAAGTCCTTGCGGTTGTAGAAGTCCCAGGCCGAGGCATGACACACCACCTCCCGCCCATCCGCTGGCTTCTCAATCATCGACTTGTCCCAGAACTCCTGTGGCATGGGGATGAGGCCCAGGGACGTGAAGAAACGGTCCGACTCCTCAAACATCCTCCTGGCCGTCCAGCCCTGTGGGGAGAGCAGGCAAAGGATGAGGTGTGTGGACTCCTGGGGGTGCTAGGGGATGGACGGGAGGAAAAGGACAGACTTTATTCTGTGATTCTGTGATTCTATTCCTAAATCCAAGAGGTGCTTGGGCCCCTGGGTCTTCCCCAGAGCAGAGAAGCACTAACCTGTGATTTCATGGCTGGGGTGGCATCCACCTTGGTGGCGTCCGGGAAGGGCATCACCAGGTCAAAAATGTTGGACCACGACTGGGCCCACATGTTGCCTAAGAAAAGCAGGAGTGAGAGAGGGAGAACAACGACAGCGAGTCACTGCTGGGCCGCCTTGGCTGCAACCCGGGCTGCCGGCATGAGGGCGACACGAGCAGGAGCCCAGCTACGTGGGAGAGACTTTGCCTGTTCCCTGGGACAACCTGCCCTTGCAGACTGGCTTCATGAGATTTTGGCTCCTCAGCCASAGACTTCACCGTGCCCACCAGACGTGAGGGGCCCACTCAGACCTGGTAGGAGCTGAACAACTTCCATGAATGATGCATTTATTAGTAGATCTGTGGCTATGCAAAGGGGCCACGAGTCATGCACTGGGTCAGGAATGGAGCTGTGTTACTCCATGGCCCGGTTTGGCCTCCACAATGCAAAGAAATGTAATCTTGCTCAAGAGGAAAGTACAAGACCGGCTTGGGGACTAGCCTCAACTCTTGGCATGACTTGAGCACACTCTGACTGGTGGGAAACACAGCTCTTGCTCAAAGCTGGACCAGGAATAACAGACTAGACTCCAACAAAGCCCTTACCTAGCAGGTGAGCAGGGATGGGACCCTTCAAGTTTATACGTTCTGGACCATATTTCTTGTAGAGGGCTCGGCGTACATAGGCGTGCAAGTTGAGATACAAGGGCTGCAACTGCAGGTACAGTTTCTCCAGATCTTCCTCAAAGGTGGGTGTCTCGTACAGGGATCTCCAGAAGGCCCCATTGTCTGTATAACCTGTGAGAGGGCAAAAGCAAAAACCATCAGAGCCTTCTCTTCTCAGACAAGGGGTCATCACACTGTTCAGACATCATAGGCCCTGCCACACCAGTGCAACTGCCATGCCCTCAAGATGTTTGCCCTAATTTGGACCAACAGTACAGCCCCCTGCCCACAGGTTGTTGAGTCCATGGGAGGTCTATGACGGAGCAGGACACTAACCATTAAGCATGGCTGCCTTGTTGCTCAGTGCCACGTATCTCTCRTATTTGTCCCTGATCATCTTTCCAGAAGCATCCCGCCAGCCCTTCCAGACAAAGAGGAGCTCGTCATAGTCCCGTGAGGAAGCCAGGATATCCGTGAGGTCTAAAGAGAGAGCAATGAAGCTACATGATGCTGCTGTATGGGCTAGCCTGATGCAACAATGCTAGCCCCAACATGAATAGAGAAGGTGGAAAGGCCCTGTCATTGCCTTTCCCATGCCCCTGTGAAGATCCATCCCATTTGGCCCTGCAGAGAACTTGCCAGAAACTCTGCTAGACCTTACCAGGGTCCAGAGGGTGACATACTTTGTTGTCCCTGCAGACCTTGGCTGTGCTGTACTTGGTCTCCATATCTGAGAGGATGGCGTTGTACTGAAAAGGAAATAGGATTATGTGAGCTGGTTGTCCTTGTTTCTGCTCCTGGAGAATGCTGCAGTCTGTGGGCATGTTTATACATGATTTCCTCTTGCCCTTTCCACACTGTCTTCTAAGGTCATTAAGATTTTGTCTTTCATAGGAATTAGTATGGAAAGGACCAGGGCCTGCATGCAATGTTATCCAAACAGGCAGGTCATGCCACAGGCTGGGATTTGCAGCCTTTGGATAGAAAACCCTGCAGGCAAGGGTCTTGGCTTTGTGGGGAAGGTACCAGACTATCACCTTGCACAAGGACAAGAGCAGCTGCCTAGAAGGCCTAGATGTTTCCCAGAAGTCAGGAGAAGCCCATGACTCCAGACAGGGTCATGACAAGGGACACCTTCTCATGCTYGGTCCTGCAACTCACCTCCTTCAGCTCATCCTCAGGCAGGGCTGCCCTCTCRATGACACTCAGCTTGTTGAGGATGCGGATGACGCTTTGGTCCTGGAAGTCAGTTGAGTCAAATTGCCTGGCTCTCATGCCATACTCAAGTGTGTGCTTAGACATGGCCAAGTTCTTCTCCAGCTGCAAGGGCAGGAGAGGACAGGAGAGGGTTTACCCAGAGATCCACCAATCATCAGGATCACCAGCTACCACAGATGACTGACAATATCCCACTGATGGGTACCTCCTAGCACGACTAAGGCTTTTATGGAAAAAGCATTTCCTAGGTGTGAACATTTCCCTTTGGCAAGAGGTGTGAGCTGCCCTGGTTTCTAGAACCCATCCACAATATATCCTAGGGATTAGCTGCCTGCCTTTGCTGTTGTCCTTTCCCGCACAGCCTGAAGTCACTCCCRTACCATGACGTCCTTGTTATGGTCAGTGATGTTGGTGTTGTAGGCCCAGGATGCCTCYGTGTAGGCATTCCACACTTCCTCGGCTGTCCTGTTGTACTCGGACAAGAACTCTTTAGCTTGTGCTTCATCTGCTATTTTATCTAGAGAAAGAAACAAAGGGAAGGAGAGAGAGAAAGTCAATGTGGCTCATGTCTTTGCAAGAGCACCATCTCAATGGAGAAGCTGTGGTTGAGCCTGTGACAAAAATAAAGGTTCCTTTGGAAGCTGTGACACAACCTTAGAGTGGACGGAGAACCTGCTCTGCTGCCTTTTTGCACAGAAGTCTGAGGAAGAGTCTAAGGATGTGGGCAGGTGGATACTGCTGGGGTACCCTATTGGGACAGGACACGCGATAAGGGGACAAACTGCCTGACAAAGACCCTCCCACCCAAAAAGAGGCAGCAGAAAACATGTGGCCGGTTACCTCACGGCCAAAGGCCCCTAGTCCCACAGCGGAGCTTCAGCCGTACCTATGCCTTCAGGGTAGCCTTCGGGGATGGGAGGACGCCAGTCAAACTCCGGCCAGCCCAGCACCTCCTTGGTCTTGTTGTTCTGCTGCTCCAGCCACTCAGCGACGGGGCTGAAGTACTCCAGGAGGGCCCCGGCATCCATCTTATCCGTCCCGGTGAGGTCCAGCAGGATCTCCTGCCAGGACTTGGAAGAGCCAGCCTTCAACACCTGGCTGCAGGGAAGCAGGACAAGGGGCAGCATGAGGAAAAGGAATGGACAGGAGCAAAAAGGAGCCTATATATTTGCATCTCAAGAGTTGAAAACTATTCATGTATTTTCATCCCACGTAAAAAGTTATTTTTCCCAGGCATCTCTATAGCCATTTTTTCCCTTTCTTTCCTTCCTCCTTTCCTCCCACCCATGGTGATTCTCCCAACCTCCCTCTGTGCCCACCTGAGTTTGGCTCCAGCCTCTTTGGATGTGTAGATGTCACAGGTGTGCAGGGGACCGGTGTGGTTGGCTGCCTGGCACAGCGCCTTGTGAAACTGGAACTGGAGGATGAAGCTCACAAAGTACCTGCCGAGGAAGCCCGTGAATGTGAGCCCAAGGACAGCTGATGCATCCCATGGCATGGAGGAAAGCATCTGGCCACACACTTCTGCTCCCTGCCACGTGCGGATGGTCCCTAAGCCCTGAGCAAAACCAAGGCATCCCACTCCCAGGCCATGGAGATGGGATCATCCCCTGGTTCTCCATCCCCCTGCCAGCCCCTTCCCTACCTGATGTAGGGAGTGTTCCCAGGGATGTGGTATTTTGCACCAGGGTCAAAGTTGCTTTCGTTCCTTGAAACTGGAGAGCAGATTCCTTGGTATTTGGTTCTGTAAAACAGCAGAGATGAGGAGCATGAGCTGGAAAGGAGGCAGAAGAACCAAAGCAGGGAGCAGGAAGGGAAGGCACAGTGCTGAAGAAATCTGCMCAGTTAGATGGGCTTCTATTTCCGTCCATCTATCCACAAAGCCATTTCTCCAGCCATATTAGTAGCCAATTCTTCCTTCCTTCCTTGCACACTGCCAGCTTTCATGCACCCGTCTGCCCTCGGTGATGGTCCTCTACCTCAGATACCACCAGTCATAGTTGTAACGGCTGGGAGGYGTGCGGCCATTGAACACGTTCCAGCGCCACTGGTCAATGAGGTAGCCGAAGGGCAGGAAGGCGATCTTCTCCAAGGCCATCTTCAGCAAGTAATTGATGCTGCTCTCTGTATGAAACAGAGTGGTGCTAAGGACACCAGACTTCTTGTGAGCAAAATGCTAAGCAGATCTAGGCAAGAAAGGGACACGGCATTTCAACGTATAATTTTGCCCCCTTGCAAAGGCTGCAAGRATCCAGGAGGTTCTTCTAGAAGCAGCTGCTGCTTCTAGAAGACAGTGCACAGGGCAGTGTGTCCCTTTTCACCGCCTGTGGCCAATGGAAGTGACCAGCCCTGGTGTCTCCTTGCCTTCAGCCTGCCTTTCCACTGTGTGTGGCCACATGCATGGGAACGTCTCAGATGAGCATTACTCTAATGGTTCCCTCTTTACACATTTGGTGGAATGGAAACACGAGTGGAAGAAGGTGGGAGAAGGAGCTGCTGGAGACCCCTCTGAAACCAGGTGTGCAGAGGGGCTGGCAGCGCTGCCCTGCGGCACTGCTGGCTGCCTGGTGGCAGTGGCCGGGTGGCTGGCAGGGACTGCCATGGCTTGCTTCTGTTACACCCTGAGGCAAGGGCCATCTGCTCCACCGTGTTGGTGCAGCACCAGCCCAAAGGTCTTGGCCGCTGCAACAGCTTCCCCACCACAAAACGGATTTAATCACAGCGCAGGAGGACCCCGGGATGCGCCCGCCTCTGCAAAGCCTGTGGCAGGAGTGGGCAAGCACTTGGCTCCCTCAGCTGCCRCCTGGTTTGATGTGTTGCTGAGAGGCTTCCGTGGCGGGGGGGACTCCGGCCGGGCCAGGCAGTGCCCTGGGGGGACAGAACGTGCTGGTTCTGCTGCTGGCAGGCGGCGAGCGGAGCTGTCCCCTGCTGCAGCTCTGCTCAAGAGCGGCGCCCCGGCGCGCATGAGCTCCCAGGGCCGCCGCAGAGCTACGTGGGGAGCTCCCGGCGCTGACGATTTCAGCGAGGCAAGGGGAAACGCTGGGAAGGACAAAGCCAAGGAAGCTCAAAGATGCTGCTTGCAGGTTTGAGGCTCTGCTGGGAATACTGGGGAAGAGGAGAGACCGTCTCCRGGAAGCCTTGCTGCTGCCCTTGGGAGTGAAAAGCATGGCATAAGGTTGGACATGGYGCTGGGCATGGGGGCGGCCACTGCAGGGACTTGCTCCAAGCCACACAGCTGCACTGAAGCCCACCCAGGCAAAGCTCAAGCCCTTCCCTGAGCCACGGGCAGCGCCCAAGCCCTCCGGACAACCCTGGGCCACGGCCACACCTGTGTCCTCGGTTACACTGCTGAGGAGCCCAATTTTCTGGAGGTGGCTGGGGGTGGAGACGGACAAGGACATGACGTCGCCGATGGCCTCGTGGAAGCCAGGGTTGGCCCCACTGCGGAAGGACACGGGCTGGTCCTTGTACTGCAGGTAGTACTGCACGTGGCCCATCTCGTGGTGCACCGTGAAGAGCTGCTCCATGGTGACTGTGGTGCACTGCTTGATCCTGCCGGGTGAGAAAAGAGAGTGACATCTGTGTGGCCAGGATGGTGGCTCCCCGACCTGCGAGCGGGGAAGGTGGTGGTCATGGCATGGGGAGCTTGGAGCCCCTGAGACTCTACCTGCCCCTACACACCTGAAGTCTTTGCGGTTGTAGAAGTCCCAGGCCGAGGCGTGACACACCACATCCCGCCCATCCGTCGGCTTCTCCAGCATGGACTTATTCCAGAACTCGGGGGGCATCTCCTTCAGCCCCAAGGAGGTGAAGAACTCCTCCGAGACCCGGAACATGTGGGTGGCATTCCAGCCCTGGTTCACAGAGCCCACAAGCAATGGGTTATAGCGAGGAGGAGGCTGCGGGCCCGCTGGACATCTCTCCTGCTCCTCTCCCAAGAACCAGCACCATGGGAATGAGCCAGTTGTACCCGAGAGCTGGGTAAACAGCTGGAAGGGGCTGCAGTCCTGCCCCTCKCACCCTGAGTAGGTGTCCTGGCCCCCAGAAATGGGGTGAGCATCCCTGAGAAGCACCTGGCAGCGGTGCTGGGTGGCCAGCAAGGCAGCAGATCGGATGCTCAAGGAATCCTTGGCCCTGTGCATGAGTGTGTAAAGGTGGGGATGCAACCCACACCTCTAAGGACCAGCACTGGTCCTACAGRAAACTGCCTTCCCTCTCTCCCCACCATGTTCTTTTTTGTTCTTTGCTAAGGGAGGAATGGGGCATATTTTTGTGTCCCTTTCCCCTCCTAGACACTCTTTTTCTGATGTCTCCTGTGCAGACACAGAAAATTGCTGCCATGGGGCCAGGAGCAACACTATGGGCCCACCCTGACCAACATCCCTCAGGCTTTTGTCCCCACCAGGGCCAGGCAGCAGGGTCCCCTCAACATCTCACCTGCTGCACCATGGTGCTCGTGACATCAAGATTCGGCTTCTCCGGGTAGGGGATCATCATGTCGTAAATGTTGTTCCACTGCTGAGCCCACATGTTGCCTGAAAAGAACCAGAGCAAAAGGGCTCAGTGGACTCCAGGGCCGTTCTGGGAGCTGCCAGCCTATGTGCTAACCAGGCTGAAGTGGAAAACGGCCAGTTCAGGAGAAACACAGGCTCCTCCAACGCCTGCAGAAGCATCTGCCCCACCATGGCCCTGTGTGCGCCTTGGAGCTGGGGGAGGCCTCTCCTCTTACCCAGCAGGTGAGCGGGGATGGGACCCCKCAGGTTGATGTATTTGGGGCCGTAGCGGTCGTAGAGCTTCCTCCGGACGAAGGCGTGCAGGTTGAGGTAGAGCGGCTCCAGCTGGTGGTAGAGCTGTTCCAGGTCGTCCTCGAAGGTCGGTGAGTCGTACCAGGAGCGCCAGTACTCACCCGTGTCCTTGAAATCTGCCGGGGAAGCAGCCATGAGCGCGGGCTCCAGCCCCCAGGGGCTGAACTGCTCCCGCTCCGGGAGCACCGGCGTGGCGACGGGGCCGAGGGCTCCCCCTTGTCTCCCCCAGCCCCACGCGCACCGTCCATCTGGTAGGCCTCGTTGCTCAGCCTCACAAACTCCTCATATATGGCCCGCAGCGGGTTGCCTGCCTCGTTGTGCCAGCCTTCCCAGGCGTAGAGCAGCTTCTTGTAGTTGCGGGAGGTGGCCATGATTTCCGAGAGGTCTGGGATAGGGGCAGGAAGAGTGYGAGTTAGACATCCTGGTGGGAAAGAGGCTGGCAAAACCCATAGCTGCTCTTTGGAGGTGCCAGTAACCCCGCTAGAGCCAAGCGCCCCAGGGCAACCCCTGAACGGAGACCCCGGCCCCTTCTCTTCCTGCTCTACCGCTCCAGGTGGGCATCTGGAGACCTAGACGAACCCAGGGTCCCCAGCAGAGCTGGAAGGCGCTCACAGGAGCGCGTGTGATGCCTGGAGAGCTCTGCCAGCCTGCAGGGACGGGGACCATACCTGGCTCGAGCTCCCAGCAGGTCCCGTTGGCCTGGCACACCTTGGCCGTGGAGTAGATCTTGTCCATGTTGCTCAGGATAGTGTTGTACTGCGGGGAGAGAAAAGGCRCTGTCAGGGGGGCTAAAGGAGAGGAAAATGGGTTAGGAATGGGATTTTTGGTGGATACAAGGCCCCAGGGACAGGCTCAGCTGTGCTCTGACCCCGCCGGAGAGGAGATGGGAGGTGCAGGGTGGGTTCGTTAAACCTTCCCAGCTCAGTGCGCGTGGTGCTGGAGGACGAGACGCTCCGTGTGTGCACGTAGCACGTTTTGGGGCCAGATAAGCCTCTGCCTGCCTTTGTTTTTTCCACACTTGCTGCTGGGGAAGCAGTAAAACAACAAGCCTCTCCAAAGGCTCTTGCTGCGAGCCCCTTCCCCGTGCGCGCTGGAGCGCGCCGGGTCCCGCACCGCGGTTATTTATAACGCACTTTGTCCGGAGGGCTACGGCGGAGAATGTTTATCTTAGGAGGCAAGAAACACTAACAGCGGCAGCAGGAGGGGATTCGCCTCTGTGAGCTGCCACAGCCACAAACAATAGCAACAGGAGGTTTCCTGGAGCCTGCCCAGGGCGCCCATTCCCAGGGAAGGAAATTCCTCGCCTCCGTCCCTCTGTTGAGCGCAGCTGGAGCCGTGGGGTGCTCCCTCCCCAGCCCTTGGCGCACCGGGAGCCGATGCCGCTGGTTATCTAGCAGGGATGGGTTTCCTGGAAGGAACCGGGGTGACGCCGCTCTGGAGAGCATTATATCACCACAATCTGATCCCGTGGTACGGGAGATTCCAGCCTTCCCAGCTGGGCTCGTACTGCTGGTTGCAGCTCCCAGCTCTATCTGCTTGCCAGCTAGTGCATTGCCCTGTGTCCATCAGAGAGGCCGAAACGTGGCTCAAAAAGCCCTTTCCAAAGCGATGGGGGTGTTTGAGAGCCAGCTGGTTCCAGGGATTGCCCAAGACACGGGCATCGTGTGGGCAGGAATCCTCGGTCCCTTGCTCGCAGGTAGCTGATGTTACAGGCACAAGGGACACCCAGAGACCCAGCACCCTCATAGACAGGGACCTCTTGCCCTGGCCCTCTTCCCATGTTCCCAGTGTGTACACATGGGCATTGACCAAGAAAAAAACCCTAAATACAACGGAGGATCCAGTGGGCCAGAAAAGAGCCTCAAGAAAGGTGCCCAACAAGGATCCAAGCAGCTCCTCGTGTGCCCGCAGCCCGAGGCCTCTCCCAAGCCCCCCACCACAGCAGTGCCCCGCTCCCCACCTTCTCTCTCTTCTCCAGGGGCAGGTTGGAGGGTCCCAGTGTCTGGATGGAGCCRATGATCTTCCTCAGCTCCGCGTCACTGAAGTTGCTCCAGATCTTGCCRTAGAGCTCCTTGGCTTTCTTGCCCCAGATCTCGGTGAAGTTCTGCTCCTCCAGGGAAGCCTCCACCTGCGGGGCGAGAGGGACGGGGCTGCGGCGGGGCTGGCGCCGGGGACGCGCTGAGCACAGCGAGCAGCGAGYGCAGCCCCGCGCGTGTCCCATCCCCCAGTGCCCCCACAGACACCGGGCACGGCGCAGGAGGAGGAGGTGGCAGCCGGATTGCGAGGCGGGAGGGCTGGCTGAGGGCAGCGGGTGGCTCACGTGGGCGCACACAGGCGCCTGGTGAGGTGTCCGGGCGCAGACCCTGGCACAGAGCCGTCAGCAGCGCCTGTGCCAGCCCAGAGGGTGCGAGGCAGCGGCGGGGCCCTGCGCCCTGATGCTCATGCAAAGAGACACCGTCTGGCAGGGCCGCGCGCCCGGCAAGCGGCTGCGCGCCCAGCTGCTATTTAAAGCCCTGCTGGAGGTGGCTCCGGGCTCGTTTGCTGGAGCTGGGATGCGGATGCTGGCACAGGGGCGGGCAGCGCGCCGGAGCTGTTTGCACTGCGGGCAGGAGCCACCCCGCGCCGTGGAGGCGCCCCGGGCTGCCTTCGTTCCGCAGCCAGGGCCCCAGGCACCCGCCAGCAGCCCCCAGGCGCTGCCCGCAGCTTTGGGGGCTCTGCGCTCCCCATCTCCCCTCCCGCGGCCGCGGAGCCGCAGGGAGCAGCCCCGGGGTCCCGCGCTGCAGGGGTGTTTGAGCAGCTGGGATTGCGGCCRTGGTCTCGTCCTGGCCCCGCGCTAGGCGGGCACCGCGGCCCAGCCCCGCACGGAGGCCAAGGCGGGATGCAGACACACAAGGTGCCCGTTCACGGAGGCAGCTCTCGCTCTGTGATTTATGGGGCTCATTAGCCCCTGTGCTGGTCTCCAACAAGCCAGGGCTGTTTCAGTTTAATCTCTGCCCTCCCCTGGGCAGCAGCTGGGMGGGAGGGGAATTGCAGCCCAAGGAGGCCTGTGGCCTCCTCCAGCCTCCGGCATGCAGCCCCCGGGACGCTCCCAAGCTGCAGGGATGGCCCCAGGCTGGCGGTGTCACCTTGCTGAAGGCAACAGGGCAGGTGAGCGGTGCCCTAAGCGGTGGTGATGATCCGGGGAATCACCCGGGCCCACGGTGGGTGCTGGACGCAGGGAGATGCTCCCCCTGACCAGCGCTGCCTCCGCAGGAGCTCAAAGGTCCCCGGTGCCACCTCGGCCCCACCGCCCGGCTCGGCCCAGCCTGGCAGCACCTTGCTCTGTGCTCGTAAAAACCCCACGGAGAGGGAGGCCAACGYGCGGGCCAAAGTCCAGCTGGCCCCACGTCTCCGGTGCTGGTTCTGCAGGCCCACACGGGGGACGGGAGGATGCAGCAGCACCAGGCTTGACCGGAGGCTGCTCTGCCCGGCGTCCTGCCAGGATGCCCCACATCGGGACTTCTGCATCTCCACAGACCTGGAGCTGCTGGGCGGGAGCAGGACTGGTCCAGAAAGCGATTCCCTGCTTTTCTCTTTCCAGGGCTTATTAGCAGCAGAGTAGGGGGGAAGCTGAGCCCTGGCAATGCCCCCCAAGGCAAAGGCGGCACAGGGCTCTGGGAGAGCCCCCCACGTCCCCGCCGGCCCCATTGCAACATCTGTGAGCGCAGGCGCTGGGCAGCAGCCCAGGCATAGCGTCAGTGCTCCGAGCACGGCCAGGGATGCGGGGGCACGCACCGGAGCCAGCGGGTGCATCCCGTGGGAATGCCGCCTCCCGCCCGCGCTGGGCCATGTGGGGATGTCCCTGTCACCCTTCCCGCAGGGCCGGCTCTGAGCTGCCCTGGCCGTATCGCGGTGCCCTGGCCGCTCGCTGCCCGCCTGCGGCTCCGTCGGCTCCGGGAGGGCACTCGGGACAGGGCCGTGCGGGGTGCAGGCGTGGGGACAGCGGCGCACGGCAGGATGCCAGCGGTGCCGTGGGGACAAGGGGGTCCCTTCAGCACTGCACCGCACCCCACACACCCCATCCCACGGGACGCCCCGTGCCACGTCCACCAGCCCCCCGCGGCACCCCCAAGCCGCCCCGGAACCCCCCCATGCACCTGCAGGTCCGCGTTGGCCGCTGTCAGGTCCGTGTAGTAATTCCAGCTGGCCGAGACGCTGGCRAAGAGCACGGCCTCGGCGCTGCTGTTGTAGGCGCTGGCGAAGAGCGCGGCGCCGGCCTCGCTGGCCTCGGCCTCGGGGGGCAGCAGGTCGGGGCTGAGCGCGGCGGCGGCCGCCGCCAGCCAGGGCAGCAGGGCCGCGGGCAGCATCGCGGCGGGCGCGCCGCGGCCGGACAAGCGCCCGCTTATAAGCGGCTCCCTGACCCTGCCCACCGCCCCGCGCGGGGCGGGAAGCGCCGCCGCTGCCCCGGGCAAAGTCCCTCTCGTGCCGCCCGCGGGGCCGGAAAGGGCAAGGAGAGGGGGGAAGGAAGGAAGGAGCGAGGGGATTGCGGCTGTGGGGTGTCCCGCCTGGRTGGACACAGCCACATTGCGGGATGCTGGAGCCAACGGGGTCCCCAGTGCCCCCCCACAGGCTGCTGCCAGCTTGATAGATTAAAAAAGATATACATATATGTTTTTGATTAACTAATCTCCTTTGTCCCCAGTCAGGGCTGGGTTTGGGGGAAAAAAATCAAGGTTTGGATGTGTCCTCCCCCCGGCATGCGGCCGGGAAAGSGTTAACGTCCCAGCCTGGCTCCAGGTCCGGGAACTGAGCCGCTCAGTGGGATCCGCTGGGATTAGTGCGCACTGCCCGGGCCAGCAAGAGCGCTGCAGAGCGCTGCCGCTCGCCTGCGCTGCTGCCCCGAGTCGCAGGACGCACTTCCCAGCGGGAAGACATTCCCGAGGAAAAGGAAGACATTTAGGAGACTGCAACCACATAAGGGCCATTAACCCCCTGCCTCGCGGCTTCCCCCAGCAAACCCGGACTGCAGAGCTCCTCTCCCTGACCATRGAATCAYAGAACGTTTAAGGTTGGAAGGGACCTCASAGGTCATCGCGTCCAACCCCCCCGATCCCGCTGCGCTCCAAGCCCCGATCCAGGTGCGCCCGTCCCCAAGGCCGGATCTACCCCGGCTGCTTTCACCTCAGGCAGCAGGTCCTTGGAAACTCTGGTTTGCTGGAAAATGTGAAAACCGCTGGGCCCGGCTCCAGCTTGGCCCGCGACCAGGCGGTTTGCTTGCAGCCCTGTGGCTCTCCCACCTCCGTGAAGGCACAGGAGGCTCTGGGCTCTGCTCCACCACCTGGGCATGGGATGTGTCCCAGGTGCCACCATCCATGGGGGGGACGTCAAGTGCCCGCTCCCTGCACCCACCGTGGGTGCCTYCCCGGGTGCTGCCTCCTCACTCCGCTTCTCCACGCTCTTCCCGCAGCAATTCCATGTGTTTGCCGGGCAGCGGGAGCGGGGACGGGAAGGGCTGCGCTGGGCGCTGCTCCCTGGCCACGCGGCTGCTCCGGCGCCGGGAGCCAGCGGGGCCGGGATGTCGCAATCCGCGAGGTCCGGAGAGCGGGGAGGCCGTGGCGAGGCAGGGAGCTGCGGTACGAGGATCCCGCTTCCCTGCGCGGGCTGGGAAACGGTCGCCCTGCTCCTGCATCCCAAGGATGCCCACAGTGCCGCGAGATCCCATCGCCCTCAAAACTGCTGGGATTGGGAAGAAGTAGCACCCAGGATGCAAGGAGGAGGGGGATGCTCGGTGGCCCCAGGCCATCCAGGGGAAGGAACATCCAGAAGGAACAAGGGTGGGAAAACCAGGGCTGCCACGGAGACCAGTGCTGGGAAAGGGATCCACGCTTGGGAAAGGGAGCCCGGCTACCGGCAGGCCAGACGGACAGACACCGCCCGGCAGGACCTTTGCAGGCAGCAGCTTTCCTTATACTTACTGTTATTTTGGTGCTTTGAACCGTTTTGGGTGGTGGCACCAGCCTTGCTGCCTCCTGCGGGCCTCATCCTGCTCTGCTGAGCGCCCCGAGCCCGGGGGACCCACGGGGCATCCGCAGACTCGTCCAGGTGCTGGGCAGCRATGGGGAAACACTCCCCGTCCCAGGGGATCCGGAGGGAAGCTCCGGTCCCCATCCCGCTGCTTGCTGGTGTCCCTGCTGGGCCCTTCTCCCCCGCGATGACATTCGGGATCTGGGCACGTTATTTCTCCCCATGGTCGGGGCTTTATTGTATGAGAAAATTCCCCGCGTGGAGAATTCCTCCTCGCGCTCCGGCCCCCGGCTCGGAACGGTGCTGCTTTATCTACTGATGGACTCAATCAATTATCGGAGCACGTAATCCACTCAGCTGCCTTCCCAGCTGCTGTGACGTGGCCTCCCTCCYGAATTTTCCATCCGAGCCGCTCCTTCCCGAGCCCCCAAACGAGATGCCGCCTCCCAAGCCACCTTGGCGCTCGCCGCGCGGTTCAGCCCTGCCACCGCTACCGCAATTAGGAGCCGTCAGGATGAGCACCGCGGCCAGGAGGCAGCAGCGATAACAAATTACACTAAATTAAGCTGAGAATTAAGCCCTGGGCTCTGACCGAGCCTCCCCTCTACAGCCTCTAGGTCTGGGCCGCATTTCCAGGCTGGTGGCCCCAGCGAGAGTGGCCCTAGCTCTGTTTGGTGGCTCTTCTGGGCAGGGAGAAGCTCAGAGGTGGATGAGGGTTGTCCCAAGGGTTGTCTCCAGGCCCAAGAGAGGGAAACGAGCCTGGCCATCCATGAAGGAGATGTCCTAGGGGCGGGATGAGTGACTGGGATGCTCATGGGCAAGGGCACCACAGGTGAGAGTCCGGCCGGAGCCCCAGTCCTTGTCCCTCATCCCTCATTCTCCATCCCTGCCTTTCTGCTCCTTCATCCCTCGCTCCTCATCTCCCTCATCCCAACTTCCACAGCGCCCAGCAACACCCAGCACAGCTCTGGCGTCATTGGCACCAGCGCCGGGTACAGCAAGAGGCCAGCGTGTTCTCTCCACACCTATCAGCCCATAAAATGTGGCAAAGTCCATTATTTTTCCTGTCTTTTTTTTTCCCTTTCTTTTTTAATAAAAGAAAACAATCCTGGCCCTGCGGCGAGCGAGCGTGACTGCTCTTGGAGCATTAATCATTGCTGCAAGTTGGGTTATCACGGCTGTTTATCCGAGCCGCTATTAAAATCCCCGTAAACGCTCCCCTGGCCTCTTCTGCAGCAGATTAAGCACTTGCCTTCRCGGTGCAGATCTTATCGCGGGTCCTTCTCAGCCGAGTCCATGAGGCCGAAGGCAAAACGCCGCTTTTCCAGCCAGGCACGTGGCCGAGCAGCAGCCCCAGCCTGCATCCCGGTGCTCCCGGCTTTATCCTGCCTGGAGGCGGCTGCGAACAACGTCCCCGGGTCCCGCAGAGCCCCGCGGCACCCGGCACATCCCCTCAGTTCTGCAGGCAAATAAACCACTCGGCACCAATAGGTGGTTTTTCCCCCTCATCTCTGAGAGCAGATCCCAGCCCATGGAGCAGGTGGGGAGGATTCAGGGATTCCTGGCGTTGGGAGGAACCAGCCAAGGACTCACAGCCCATCCCTGGATATGGAGCAGCCTGGGCCAGGCCGCTGAGCCCGGCTGTGCCAGGGCTGCCYGTTTCGCAGCCCTGCTGCCTTCAAATATGGGCTTTTCTCCCCCCGTTTTTTAGGAAAAAATGGCAATTCCGCAGGGGCTACTTCCCAGAGCGCCGGCCCTCACCAGCATCAGGGAGGCAGCTGGCAGATTAGCATTTCTTAGTGATAAAATACTTGAGACAGGGGAAAAAATAGGGAAAAACAAACATGGGCAGCTCAGCAAAACAGTGATGTGAAAATCAGGGCAGGCAGAGGGAGGGGAACGTGCCAACACCAGGGGAACAGCAGGAAGGGCAAGAACTGCTGCTTTTGCCCAACAGGTCCCAATCTGGGCTTGTTACAGGGACCAGCTGATGTGGAATAACCTTCAGGTGGTGCCAGGAAGAAACCCGGAGCAGGGAATGGGCTCTGGCTGTGGGGCTGATAGACCAGGAGCTGAAGCTGGGGGTCCCTTTGCTGCATCAATTCAGCTCGCTAGGCAGCAGAAAACTGCCTCGTTCTGTGTATTTTTTTTTCCATTTTTCCCARAATCGCACCCGGTTTTTGCAGCCGGGCGATGTGCGCTGGACTGGGGCACGTGGCCGGGGACACGTGCGGCTGCGTCCCGGCGCTGCCCTCCCGCTCGCGCGCTCCCTGCACGGGCAGCTCCCTGCACGGGACGGCAGGTACCGCAYGGGCAGGTCCCACCGAGCGCTGCTGCTCCGGGCGGCTGTTAAAGAGTAACCACGACGATAACCCCGCGATAGCGCGCAGGGACGACGCACGGCCCCGGCTGCCGCCGCACGTGCTGCCGACTGCGCCTGGCCCCGCTTTGGTGCTCCGGCTCCGTGCTCCGGAGCTCCGGCTTGGTCCTGGTGCTCCGCTGCTCCAGCTCGGTGCTCTGGTGCTCCAGCTCAGTGCTCTGGTGCTCCAGCTTGGCCCGGGAGGCTCTGCTCCTGCCTCGGCTCCTTCCCCATGAGAAGGGAGAGAATTTCATTAGCGCCGCTGGAGACACGGCCGAGGCCCAGGCAGATTTAATAAAGTCATTACGCCTGCGGCAGCGTCTTTAATGAAAGAGCTGCTGACGAATCGCTCTCCGTGCTGCGCTAAGGCCAACGTGCTGGATTTGGTGCCCTTGCRGGAGCCTCTCTGCACCCGTGCGAGGCCACCTTGGCTTGAGGACACCCTTGGCCCAGGGATGCTCTTCCCCTTGGGGATGCTTCCTGTGCTGGAAAAGGCACTGTGCGACGGGGTGCCTGGCACTTCTGGCACAGCAGAGGGACGAGCACCAGCCCAGGCCACCAGCAGCCCCTCCTGGCCCAGCCCGGTGGCTCCTGTGTTGCCTGCTCCCAATTCCACGCTGCAGAAGGCTGGGGGTGACACTGGGCAGCCAGATGCCCATGAATGGCTCTGGGCCAGTGGGGCCAGCAGGACAAGGGGACGCAGCCGGTGGCCGGGATGCCCAGGACGCCTCCTGCCCAGCGCCCCCTCCGAGAGCCCCGGGAAAGCCTCGCGCTGCGGCGCCCGCCCCAGTGTCACCCTTCATCAGAGGCAGGAACTCCAACGCGGTGCTGATCGATCGGCGCTGACAGTTGGGCAGAGCTGCAGGGCAAGAGCCGCCGTGGGCACCCACACGGAGGGAGGAGGAGGAGGAGGGGAGGGTGAAGGCCCCGCTGCGCAGAGGAGGCAGGGGCTGCGGCTGCGTTTGGCCTCCAGCTGCACCTTGGAGGCCAAGAAGGGGATGCAGCAGCGAGGAAAAGCGAGGATGAGGATGGAGACCTCCCTCCTCCTGGGGTGCACAGGGGCTCAGCTCTGCTCTGCTTGGGATGCCCCAAGCCCAGCRACTGCTGCTGGGGCCGCGCGAGGAGCCCAGGGTGCAGCCGCTGCAGGTTCCCAGTCTCTGGGGTTTATTGCAGTTTAATTGCACGGATTAGCACTGCCAGATCATTTCCCGAGAGGCCCCGGAGCAATAAAAGGCGAGTGCAGGTGGCCGCTGCAAGTGTCACCTTCCCCATGGCCTTGGGCGCCCGAGCGCTGCAGACTCTGCCCTGGGAGAGCTGGGCCCAGACTTTGCTCCTGGT
The DNA here is from genome assembly GCF_003342845.1 of Nothoprocta perdicaria. Classification (NCBI taxonomy): domain Eukaryota; kingdom Metazoa; phylum Chordata; class Aves; order Tinamiformes; family Tinamidae; genus Nothoprocta; species Nothoprocta perdicaria. The sequence continues at coordinate 427,148 of NW_020454328.1, read as the reverse complement.
GCCCGCCGGAGCCGCAGGGTTTCCCGGGGCCGGGGCTGGGAGGTTTCATCCATGTGGGCGCCAGCTCCGAGGCTGCTCCACTCTGGATGCTGCAGGAACCRCCTCGTTCAGGGCCGTGGACCCAAGGGTGCTCGGTCCCCGCCCGCGGTCCCGCACGTTGCTGCTGACATCTAGTGGCACCGCGTGCCGGAACCACGCGCACGGAGGGGACGTTCTCCAGGAGGGGCCCAGCTGCCGATTGGGGGGCACCCGACGGCACCCAGGGCTCCGAGCAGGGGGGAGGCTGCAGGGTCCCGGTTCCAGGGTGACACCAGTGACACCAGCACGGGGGTTGGGAGCACCCAGGACTCCAAGAGTCACAGCCACCAGGGCTGTCAAATGCCCCTCGGTGCCTCCCCTCATTTTGCACCCCCCGATTTCCCTCCCGTTGTTGCACAGTCGTCCCCTCCACTCCTCCCCCCGACATCCCGGTGTTCCAGCCTCCCACTCCAGGGATGCTGGCGGTGACGGGGGCAGGGGGGCGGGCATGGAGGGAGGGCCCCCCGCCAGCGCCAGCGCCACCGTTGCCGTGCCAACGCGCTGCCCTGTCCCCGGCTCAGCCCTGTCCCTGCTCAGATCCCGCGGGCGCAGCRGCCGGGCGAGCGCGGCAGCACCAGCAGCACCCAGGTAGGTCAGGACACCCCCAGCAGCCCAAAACCCAGATGCCCCCCTCCCCAAATCCCCCCCTCCCCAAATCCCCCCATCCCCAAATCCTCCTATCGCCTGATCCCATCTCCACATCCCCCCATCCCAAGTTCCCTTATCCCCAAATCCTCCCCTCTCCAAACCCCCCAACCTCAAACCCCCCAACCCCAAACACCCCCATCCCCAAATCCTTCCCTGAAAAGATGCCTTTCCCTCCAAAGCCTTTGCAGGAGGTAAATCCCAGCCAAGCAGAGCAGCGGTGACGAGSGGAGAGGGACATGGGGTGCAGGGGTCCCATGGGACTGGGGGGGTGCCCAGGACACTCCTGGCCACCCCCTGTCAGAAAACCTCCCACCGGGAAGAGATGGGACCGGGGCCGTATCCATTGGGATGGAGGGAGGTGCTGGCCAGGACAGGAACCTGCCAATACTTCCCAGCCCCAAAACCCGCCAGGAAGGAGGAGAAGCTCCAGGGGCGGTGGGACACCGTGCTGCAAACAGGCCCTGTCCCTGGTCCTCCTCCTCGGTGGTTTTTGCGCTGGGGTCTCTGGTGGGAGAGACGCGGCTGGAGGCAGAGCTGGGCTCRCTGCTGAGGCCGGGCCACCTCCCTGTCCCTGTCCCTGGGACGGTGACACGTCCCTGCCGCCCCCGCAGCCCCCGCATGGCCCCAGGCGGCGGCTGCTGCCAGGGCTAATGGCACAAACCCATCGCTCTAACTCACTTATCCAGCCTGATGCCATCAAGGTGGCTGCGGCCGGCGCCGCTGCCACAGCCACCGCCGGGGGGGACACATGTMCCCAGGAGCCGCCACCCGCATCCCCAAGCCCCGCTGGGCCTGGAGGAGCCCGGCGGCCCCCGCGCTTGCGGTGAAAGGGATGGGGACACGCGCGTCCCACGGGCTGGGGACTGGCCATGGGGACAGGGCTGGGGAGGGAGGGATGGAGCCCCCTGCGYGGTGGCGGCGGCCGTGCTGGGCGGACCAGGAAGCGCCGGCGGCTCCGTGGCAGGTGAGGGAGGAGCGGCAGCTCCAGGGGCCCCGCTCCCCTCCCGCGTCCCCCTGCGCAGGTGTCGGTGCCGGCAGCGCCATGGAGGGCGCCGCGTCGCCGCCCGCCGGCCCCCGCGTGCTCTCGGCCGCCGTGGCCCTGTCGCAGGTCCTGGGCCTGGCGGCRCTGGCGGCCACAGGCGCCTGGCTGGGCGGCTACCGCGGCGGGCTGGCCTGGGCGGGCGCCCTGCGCCTCAACGTGCACCCGCTCTGCATGGTGCTGGCCATGGTCTTCCTGCAGGGCGACGGTGAGCGGCTGCGGCGGGGGGTGCGGGGGACGGGCAGCGGGACGTGGGGGACACGCGCCCTGTGCCCGCAGCTCTCCTGGCCTTCCGCGTGTTCCGCACGGAGCCCAAGCGCTCGGCCAAGGCGCTGCACGCRCTGCTGCACGGCGCCGCACTGCTCGTGGCCATCGTGGGTGAGCGCCCCGGCCCGCGCCCTGCCCGGCCGCCCGCCCCCCGCGCCGGGGGTGCCCGCTGGCTGTGATGTGTCCCCGCCGGCCGTGACGTCCCCGCTGTCCCCGTCCCCGGCAGGCGTGGCAGCCGTGTTCGAGGCGCACAGCGCCGGCGGCGTGGCGCACGCCTACAGCCTGCACGCCTGGTGCGGCCTGGCCGTCCTGGTGCTCTTCACGCTGCAGGTGAGGGCCTGGTGCCGTGGGGGCCACACGGGGCTCCCGCCGCCACCCGCCGTCCCCGCTGTCCCCCCCGCAGTGGCTCCTGGGCCTGGGGCTCTTCGTGTTCCCCGGCGCGGGCTGGGCGCTGCGCGGCCGCTACCGGCCCCTGCATGTGTTCGGCGGCGTGGCCCTGCTCGCGCTCTCCGTGGCCACGTCCCTGCTGGGCATCACCGAGATGCTGCTCTTCCACATCAGGTGGGTGCCCTGGTGTCGCCTCCCAACCTGCTGCTGCCACCAGGGGACACCGGGGACCGGCCCAGGGTTGGGGACACGGTGGGGGACACCACCCTGCCCGGCACCATGGGTGGGGAGCAGGGGAAGGGCACAGCCTGCTGGGGACCAAGCAGCTCCGGTCAAGGACACGAGTGGAAGGGGACGTTGGACCGCTGGTGGGGGGACAGGGCACATGGGATGGGACAGGACCCAGCTGCCCCGAGGACGCACYGGGCCTGCTCCCATTTCCCCCCAAGGGAGCAGTTCCCCTCGACCCCAAACCAGTGCCCATCCCACAGGCTCATGCAGGGGAGCAGGGCCGGTCGCAGGGGGACGCCCGGGGCAGGGCTGTCCCCCCAGCCCCACTCTCGCTCCTCCAGGGACACCTACAGCAAGTTCCCGGCCGAGGGCGTCCTGGCCAACACGCTGGGGCTGCTGCTCGTGGCCTTYGGGCTGCTCGTGGGCTACATCGTGACGCGCGAGGACTGGAGGCGCCCACCGCTGCCCGAGGAGCTCGCCCTCTCCATGGACTTCAAGACCCTGACGGAGGCCGAGAGCCCCGGCGGCAGCCAGTGACGGTGCCACAGGAGCCCCCGCGCCGCCCGGCTCCGCTCCCCGGCGCAGGGCCCCGTGGGGACCGCGGCATGGGGACCTGCTCGCGGGCCAGGGCGCAGCGCCGCCCGCACTTATCGCTCTGCCCCTTCGCAGCCTCACAGCCGCCGTCCCTGCCTGCCCGCCCGGGGAAGAGCCACTCCCTGCGCAGAAGCCGGGGCCGGATCCTTCCCTGCTCCACAGCAGCCTGGTCCTTCGGCCGGCAGCCCCGCTCCTGCCTCCCGGCCTTGGGGCTCCAATCTGCAAAGGGTGTTGGAGCCATCAGCGACTTTTTCCTGGAAAAAAAAGCATCATTTCTCCTTTCAGGGTGACGGGGGCTGAGTCCGCTGCGTTGCTGGAGGAGGAAACACTGTGATGTTCCCRAAATCACGCTCGCCTTGCTGGGGGAAGTCAGGGCCAGGCTGTCCCTGAGGGGCTGCCGCCAGGAGGCTGAACCTGCCGGGCGCCCCGGTCCCGCAGGACGCGCCTGGAAAAGCAAAGAAAACCACCCAAGCGCCAGGGCCCGTCTGCGTTTCCTCGTGCCCAAGYGCAGCTCGGATGTTGAGACTCGCCAGGGTTTTTCTACTCTCCTTTTTAACCTGTCGTGCCCAGGCGGTCAGGGCTGCGGCTCGATGCAAGGAGGGGGCTCCGCGACGGGACTGCCTTAATGCCTGCCACATCCCGTGCCGTGCCGCGTGCTGTTCGCTTGCTGTAGTTCCCGGCATAATAAATATCTGCAGCTCAACTCGACCCTGCTCTGCTCTGTGTGCCCCAGCAACACTTGCAAAACACCCCAAACCGCGGGATTCCCTCCCCTGCATGCAGCCAGCGCGCCGCTCGGCCTCACCTGCAGTTCATGCAGAGCTGCTGTTTGAGACGGGCTGGTCTCCTCTGGGCTCGCTTAGAAAAAAAAATGATCCCAAAAGGAAAAGGGATTTGCCCCTTCTCATCCCCAAGTCCCCACGCTCAGTGGCCACCCCATCCCAGCGGGATGCGTGGCAGCATCTCTGCACATCCCAAGGGATAGTGGCCCTGGAGCTGCCGCAGGGGTAAGAAGGCCTCTCCGGATTCGGTGTCCAAGTGTTAACCATTTATAAATAAGTACATTTTTTGTTTTTGTTTTCATACATACAGTTTTCATTGTACAGATTACAATCTGTATACAGTGGGGCGGGGGGAAATGCATTCTTTTTGGAACTTTTCACATCTATCTCACAGCTCACATGTACAGACAAGAAAACTCTGCTCAAGCAAATACAGCAAAGGAAAAAAAAAGAATTTTGTCTCCTTTCCTTATACACGAGAGGCGAAGGCCTTGGCTGGGCGCAGGGGCCGCTCTTCCCGCCGCGCGACGTCACGACCGYGTGGTGCTCGATATATCAGTAGAGAGAACAGAACATGCATTGAATAATATACTGTACAGAGAAAAGTCCTTTACATCGGAGTTATAGAAAAGCTAAAGGAAAAGTTTTAAAGGTCTTCCCAGCAAGTGTCTTGGAGGGTGGCCACCAGGCAGGGGGACGACTCACAGAGTGGGGAGTGCTGCACACACCGACACGGGTCCTCGTGGACGTGAAGACAGGACGGACAGGACGTCGGGAGGCGACACCATGGCAGAGGAGAGGCCGGGCAGCGACGATCCCGCAGCACCGGCAGAGTCCACGGGAGGCTCGGGAACGAGCGGCGCTGCTCGGAGCGCCGTGGCGGCTGCAAGCGCAGGCGGCCGCATCCCTGCGCCCGAGGCTTTCTCCACCCTTGCCTTGCCTTGCCTTGCCCGCAGCCAGAGTCCTTGYAGGTTGCCGAGGAAAGGATGCGGTGGAGGAGCCGGCCGCCCTCGGAGGCCTYGGGCGCCTTTCCCTGCGTTGGCCGCGGCTGCCGTCGGGAGCGGGGACGCCGAGCGGATCGTGCTAAATGGTTGAGCCCTTAGTGGTTTGTGGTAGAAAAAAAGAGTTGGAACACCAAAATCCAGCAACTATCCAAATGGCACCGAGAGGGAAAGACGACAACAGAAATCGGGCCGAGCGGCTCCCGCCATTGTGCTCGTGTCCCCGGGCTGCCCGGCGCACTGCGGYGCCCCGACTCATGCCGCTTACCCCGAGCACTCCACTCCACCACGCAGCCCGGGAGCCCTCGCGCTCCGTCGGGAATCGCTCCAATTCCCCATGGATTCATCCCTCTGCCAGTGGAGCCCCAAGGCCCCCGCATCCAGCATAGTTGGCGCGTGGGCTTGAGCGCTGCTCAGACCCTGGGGACACCGCTGTCCTTGCGCTGGTGGGGGGCCAAGCTGGGGGCAGTATCTGGCAGCCCCCCGGCGCTGCATGGAGGCACCTGGCCATGGTTGCACTCACTAAGCAGTTTTCTTTACAGCCGTGAAGGAAAAGATTAAAACAAAAAAAAACAAAACAAAACAAAAAAAAAAAAAAAAAAAAAAAAAGAGGAGAAATGGAAAAGATCTGGGGGCTCCGCTGAGCCCTGCTGCAGCCCCTTGTGCTCCGAGAGCCACCAAAGTCCCTTTCCAAAGCCGCTCCTAACCCAACTGGCCCTACTGCCGGGTCCTGGGGATCCTTCCAGCCCGGGGGAGAAATGAGGAGCTCGGGTGGCACGATGCCGGGAGAGCCGAGCCCCGGCACGGGATGCGGGGGACATCTGCTGGGGGCCTGCTAAAATGYACCTGAACTCAGCACCTGATAAAACGCACCTGAACTCAGTACCCGCTAAACTGCACCTGAACTCGGCACCTGCTAAAACGCACCTGAACTCGGCACGTCGGCTGAGCTGGGTCCAAGGCAGCGCCCACGGTGGGATCCAAGCAGCTCTGCCAGGGACCCTCCTTCCCGATCGGCCACAATAGGGCCTCGGCTCTCCCTAAGAAAAATGCTGGGGAAGCGCTTTAAAAATCACTGCAAATAACTCTGTGGTTAAAAATTGCTCCATCAGTTGATGCTTATATACAGGARTCAGTTTTTGTGCTATAAACGTGGTGATTCATTGTTTTCATTCATCTCTTTTTTCCCTTTTTCCTTTTTTTTTTTTTTTGAAAAAATACACTAAGCGACAAGAGCTGCTTTGCTATTTTCTAATGAAGACACTACTCACGCTTAAATATCCAGTATTTATCATAGGAACAAATCCAAACAGTAAAGTGCACCCATGTACAGAGAGAACGGATGGAAAACTGTCAGTGCAAGAACCCTGTGAAAATGCCGCACGTGGGACCGTGAACATATCCGCCCTGCCCGCTGCAGTGCTTAGGTGCTGCTTCCTCTTGGCATGGGCATAMAGGGGGAGTTTGGAGGTGATCTGTTTCCCTTGGGACACCAAACCCAAAGCCACGGGCAGGGGACAATTTTGCTGTGGGCAGGGGACGTTTCTGCAGGGCAGCAAAGCCCAGGCAGCTCTCGCTGGCTTCTACACCTCCAGGCTGCAGCTTGAGCCTATAAGACAAGACCGGGGCTGAACTGGGTTGTTTTGGCTTTTCAAAGCAGCAGCTAAAGGCGGAAAAAGCCACTGATACCTTCAGGAAAGCGGGGGGACAGGAGGCTCGGCGCAGACGTCGCTGCTGCTCCGCACCACGGACAGGCTGACACAGAACACGCTACTGGAAAAAGAGAGCAAGCCCCAAAAAGCCATCACGTCCTTTTCGAGGAGAGACAGCACATGCACCTGCCTGGCTCCCTGCAGCCGTCGAGCCTGAAGTTACCGCCGCTTTCCAACCTGCGTTGCACATCCCTGCAACGAAGCTGAGGGTCAGGACGGTGTCGCACCGCAAGAAAGCAACCGCCGACCCCGGTACAAGCACCAGCCTGGGGAAACACAGAAAGAGAGCCAAAGGGGCACGGGCGTCTCCGAGGCCCACGGAAGCCAAACGGTCCCCATGACCCACGGGCGCCTCCGAGGTGTCCCCGAAACACGAGCCTCCGTCACGCCAGGGTTACGCGTGTCCCGGTCCCAGCGAATCAGGCAGCGGGATCGCAACAAGAGGAGCCAAAAGAAAGCCAAAGAAAGCAGGAGAAAAAGCTCAACCAAAGCCAGGGGCTGCCTAGAGCTCCAGCCAAAGCCTTCGCTGGTGTAAATGAACGCAGCTGCGCTGGCGTCCCATGGGGCCGGACCCTTCCACTTGGCTTGGCAGGTTTTCCATCTACTCCTAGATTCACGTAGCCCTTGGAAACACTGGGATATTGCTCCTCTCGCTCTTAATAAGGTCGCATAGGAAGGAGATTCAGCACTGGGCAACAGGCACTGTTTTGCTTTAAAACAAGCTACAGGATGAACGCTCTGCCCCTCCATGCCCGGCTCGTAGCATTGTTGGCCCTTGGCAATGGAAAAAGGCAGACTGCACAACAGCAAGCTGAGAGGAACCCAAGCATCCGTAGAGAAAGTCCCACCGCCCTCCTGTAAAATCCCAGGGAATAATGGGGAAAGATCCGTACAAAGGGTTTCAAAAGGGTCCTCTGCTTTTCATGCTGCCTCGACGTGATTAGCTTAGAAAAAAAAGGAAAAACCAGCAACAACAAAAAAGACAAACCCAAGAAACGAATTGCATAAATAAATTATAAATATCTCTTTTTTTTAACTACAGGTCCTTAAAGAGAAAAACAGTGTCTCTAACGTCTCCAGGTGAGGAACATGGCCATTGCTTCCCAGAATTTCAGGAACAGATCTTGCAGCTCTAAGGACACAGCCACGCACGGGCCTGGCAAGGACACGAGCTCTGCTAACGCGTCTGCTTGGACCCTTCCTGTCTCACAACACGTTAGGCATCCCCATCCAAAAAAAAAAMCCCAAACTTCCTAAATTGCAGTTTTCTTCCTCAAATACAATTCCCTATTCGGATTTCTTTTTCCTTGCAAGCAAAACAATAAAAAAAAAGGGAGTGAAAAGGACAACGCCAAGGTTACAGCATGCTGGTGGAAGCGCGTTGCTGCGTGGGATCCCGGTTTGCGGAACGCACGGGCGGCTGCCGGCCCCATCCCTTTGATGCCCAACACGCACAGGAAGGGGCAGCTTTAATCCCTCCGGATACTCGCTGGGAACGCCCTGGAGGAAACGGCTCGGTGCCAGGGCGCTGGGAAGTGTGGCCAGCGRCGCCGCGTCCGCGTCCCCTCCTGCCTGGCAGGCGACACCGCCACCAAACCACGGCCACAACTTGCAGGAAACTCCTCTCCACCCCACRGACTCCTCAGGATGAAAACCGCACTGCTCCTCCAGAAAATCAGCTCTTGCTGGGCCGAGCGAGTGGCACGGGGAGCCAGCGGCTCCCTGCTCTCTTCCCAACAYGGAATTTTCATCGGAACGATGTAAGAGCTCATTGAGGCAAAAGAAACTAATTTAGAGCGAACGTGACTGTCTCTTGAAAAGAGCTGGTTACCTCCCAGTGTGGAGGGGATGGTTCTCGCCTACCCCAYGCTGTGTGCTAAAATCTCCTGGTTGGCAGCTGAAAACTGTGAGGGAACTTGCTCTGAGCTGGGCAAATGGTACCGGCTCGTCTGATGGTGGCTTCACAGTCAGCTGGGTGACAAGAGGGCTGGAGCACGTGCATGGCTGTCTGACCACTGCACAAAGTACCAGAGAAACTTGGTCATGTAACTACCAAAGAGAAATAAAAAATAATAAGAAGAATATGCATGGAAATCAAGCTTGGAAGTGTGTGCTGCAAACATAAGGATCTTACTCCAACAAGCGTCTTTCACACGTTAGACTCCACAAATGGTCTCTTTGGTTTGATTGGGGAGGTCTGCCCTTGTCTAGAGTCCCTGGAGAGCTGCCTGTACAGGTTGTCCTGGTAGGCCTGTGCAACAGGCAGTGTCCTAGCCACCTTAACATCCGGATACGAGGAGGCTTGGGTGACTCTCTCCAGGAGGTCTCCCCGGGACCCATTGGCTAGCATCCCATGGGGGCTGTAATAGTCTTCCTCTAGCAAATGGCCGTTCTGTGCATTGTTGGTTTTGTTATAAAAGGCAATGTTGCTGATTGAAGAAGGCGGGCTAAATGATTCTGGCTGAGGGAGGTTGCCAGGAGATGTAGGACTAATAACAGTATCCACTGATGACACAGCCCAGGTCCGGTTCTGCTGATGGAGATGGGGGTACTGCTGAGTCCGAGCGGTTTTATCTATTATTCCCATGAACGGCGTGGTCCTGGAGCGGGCTGGCTCGCTGGGGTAACCCCCCTGAGTGGGAGAGACCGGAGAAAGTTCATCGCACGATCTGTCATAGGCAGGCTTGAGAGGAATCTCCATTTGCTGAATAGAAGCAGAAGGGCGGAAATTAGGCGTCAGGTTGGAGGTGGATGAGATGCTATTGCTGGAAGGAGAGAATCTGAGGCCAACACTTTGAGAATGAAGCAGCGGTCTTGGAGTTGGTGGGTGAGGCTTGATTTCACTGGGATTAACTGTAATGGGCCTCCTGATGAGATGAGACACGTCTGGAGAGCCCAGCTGGCCCGAAGGAAGGGAAGAGCGCTCCAGGTCCAGCTTCGAGTGACACACTGGATAGTAGGAAGCTGACTGACTGCGTCCGATCTGGGGCGTCTGGCTGTACCTCATCCCGCCCCGGTACGCCGAGGAAGGCCGCTGCGGAAGATCTTCTTTAGCTAGACCTCCATGCTGACAAATGGCTCCCGCGCTGAGACTCGCCTGAACGTGCTGCACCGGTCGGCTGTCGCCTACGATTCCACCGATGGAGCCTTGATAGACCAACCTGCTCTGACTAACCCCCATCTCCCCTGAYGCCGACTGGTATTTGCTGGCCATCGAGTGGGCAACTTGGCTGTAAGCACCGGTTGGAATCACGGTACTCGAATGCACCGCGGAGCTGGGCTGGTTGCTCCTCACGATCTGCGCCTTGGCYGGCTGCAGCCTCAGCCCTTGCTGGGGCACCGCCACGGGAAGCTGGGGCATCTGGAAAGACCGTTGCGTCATTTTGGATAACGGAGACTTTGGTCTACCTGGGAGCTGACTGACACCGCTGGGCTCTTGCTGATAACGAACTGGGGAACCAGACTGGGACCTATAAACACTCATGCTCTCCGCKGGGGGGCTGGCGCGGTACTGAGGACCTCTGCGAAGCGGGGAAGGTGGTGGACTCTGATACTCCTTCCCTTGGCCTCCAACGGGAGGTGGACTGAAGCGGTAAGAGGAGCCCTGGTGAGCAGGGGAAGTGTGTGGAGGACTAGGTCTGTAATGAGAGTTCTGGTGTGTTGGAGACAGAGCAGGAGACGTAGACTGGTATCCCTGCCTGGTTGGCGAACCCACTGAGCTATTGGACCTGAAGTCAAAGACCTGATGAGAGCCAAGAGGCGAGCCAGAAATATAGGCCGAGTCCCTGTGAGCTGGGGATGGCGGTGGGCTCTGGATGATGGGTAGCCCTTGGTTTGGCCTCGACTCCGTCTGCAAGCCAATGGACACGTTTTCCACATCCTGTTCCAGGTACTCCTCCTCAAAGAGGTCTTGCACGGAATAGAGCTCTTCGTGTTGGGCTTCGGGTTCAGGCTCCACGGGCAGTGGCGCCTGCTGCTGCTGCTGCTGCTGCTGCACCTGCCTGCACTCCTCTTCCACCCGCATGAGCAGCCGCTGAATCTCACGGTTGTTCGGACACAGCTTGATGGCCTCATTGAGGTCCTCCAGGGCTGCTGAAAACTGCCTGCTTGACAGAGGGACAGAAACAGAACTGAAATTACTCGGGAGTGGAAGGGAGCTGTTCCTGGAGGCCAGGGGCTCCTCTGCTTTACTGAGSGGAGAGGCTGCGGGTGCTACAGCCGGCCCGAGCTCGGCCTCCCGGGGGGTTACTTGGCACTGCGGCCGTTCTGGGCTAGAGRGAAACGTGTTCCCAGCCCAGCACAAAGACCCAACCTCTGCTTTTGTTTTCTCCCTGGGACACGAGGGAAGGGGAAACCAAAGCACAGGCAGCCGAAAGCCAAGCTCCCCACGGCTGCAAACAGGCACGGCTTTGGTGGAGCCAGTGAAAACTGAGCTGCCCCTGCCTGCTGCTAAGAGCACCCATGGGCAGGGCTGGCTCCGCAGCTCGGGGGGCCAGGCCGTGTCTCCTGCCCTTTGCCTGACCTTGTCCAAGGAGGCCAGGAGGGAGCCCCAGGGCAGGGGGCTCTGTGAGGCCCGCAGGAGCAGCAGGGAGCCGGGGATGCAGGGAGCTGGGTTGTCATTTACAGGGGCACTGTTTGCTTCTGAGCACAACGATCTATTTTAGCATRATTGCGAGCTGGGGAACAATCCCCACCTGGGTCTGAATGTGCATCCACCCCACTTCACTGCCCTGCCATACAGAAAGAAATTCTCCAGGACCTCCCACCACCAGCCTCTGCCTTGGCAAGACCCATTCAAAACCAAGGAGAAAAAGTGTTTTGTGCCCAGATGGTGCTGACCTTAGAGGTGCTAACATGCACAAACCACGGAAAACAGTGAGAAAAGCCAAAGTGACGATGGTTTCTGTCCGAGGGACTAGGGGAGACAAGGACACTTGCACGTGGGGGAAGCTGATGCCACTGGAAGGCAACCAAGTTCTTATGCTTCTTTAAAAGCCTTTTGGAAGCGGTGGAGAGCAAACCACTAAAGGACAGGTAAAACTGGCGTGGATCAGCTAGAGGACTTCGCTCCAGAACATGTCATGGCTTCACCTCCCACATCAAGACCTGGCTGGACCAGGTGGTGCAGCATGGAAGGTCAAACTGTGGTGGTGTCTACTGAGCCCCGAGGCCACTCAGGGGGAYGCTACAGACCACCGGCTCTGCTGCTTCTCTGCACCGCTCTGCAAGACACTGGGGCTCCAATTTAAATCTGAGATTTGTGCAATGACAGCGTGCACAAAAAGTGTGCCCATGACTCAAAAGCAAGCCCTCCTGCTCATGTAGCAATGGCACTGGTGGGTTTTGAAAAGAATCTGGTCCCACATCTTTTTAGTCTTCTGGCAGATCAACAAGGGAATCCTCCAGGCTCCATTTTTCTCTCTCCTCACCTGCTGCTGCGTTTGGCCCTTGCTCTTGCATAGTAAGCTTCATAAGATTTCGGTTTCAGCTCCAAGGCTTTAGTAGCAAATTCCTCCGCCATTCCAAAATCCTGTCATTACAATAGGTGGGTAGATAAGTAATTGAATAGATATAAATATAAAAAAAAATACATACAACTCGGGAAGAAAACAAACTTACATTGGACTTCTTTTTTTTCCCTGCTTGTAAACTGGGAAATCTTGATGGTATTGGAATGTTTTACAAGGATTCGGCATTATTTTATAGTGAGATAGTGGCAAAGGTGTGTCCTCTCTAAGGCCAGTGCTGCATCACATCTCCACTGGAGAGCAGGGCCCCCTTTACTGAGCCCGGCTCCCTTCTCACTGCCTGCGTCCCACCAAGGACACGCAACCCCTGGCCAATATCCTGAAGCCCTGAGGAAACATGTGGTCTCACAGAGGCTGGAATGTGATCTCATGAAGGATTTTTCAACAGTGGAAAGCAATCAGAAGCCCTTCCCATGTCCCTGCTCCCRCTCTGTAGAAGTCTGTGAGGCACTTTGAAGGGATTGACTCAAACTGTGCATGAAAGAAGGGGCTACAGATACACTGGTAACTGCAACCAGGCAAGGTGACACCACAATGCAGACTGATTTGGGGATTCTGAGTGGCAGCACCAGGAGATCACATCACAGCAGCCATCCATAAGCAAGGAAGGCCATCTGTGTCTTAATGAGACCCATGGGGAGCTGCGTGGAGGCCAGGTAAAGTCTCCGACATGCCCAAGGCCACAGCACAGAGTTTGCTCCTGTCTGTTATCATCTTGGGCTTATTCTCAGGCATGTGCCAGAACCTGCTTTTCTGCAATTTGACAAAATTTGGCTTTTGAATATAAAAAAAATTACAGTAAAAACATTCCAAGCACGGCCTTTAGGCATTTACTTTGGTTTCTGTCTTCAGCACCAGTTACCAAGGTRTTTTCCAACAGACTAAGCTGGGAACATGGTCAGGAGGAAGGTACCTTATGGACTAACCTATAGGTGCAAAACCTGCAGAATAATTACAACCCCCTGAAACTTTCTRTCACAGTATCTGACATTGCCCATTAACAGCTAGCTGAAAATGTTGCCCCTAATGTGCAGCCTTAGCACTGAGCTGGTTGACTTAAAGAACATCTTTAAAGTTCTCTATTGCTTGCTCGCCAGCGTTATGGTTTTGCTCCCATTGCCTTTCACCTGCCTCCTTCCCTGCTTAAAGAGCTGCAGGTGCCACCAAATCCTTTCCCTGCCGCCGAGAAAGGGGGAGGTGGCCCATGTCTGGTGGAGGAACAGAAGTGCTGCAAAAGTTTGTCGCTAGATGTTGCTAGATGGGAGCAGAGTGACAGCGGGTGGCAGCTCTGGGAGGAGGGGGAGGATGTGGGGGTGTTTCTGCATGACTCACCGCCCCGGGAAGCACCAGCCCCTAAGCACATGCTCCTTCGTTTAAAATTAATTAGCACTCACAGGAGCCCATCTCCTGGCTCCTCCCTCCCCACTGCCCTAGAAATCAGAAGAATGCCTCCACCCCCAATTCACACCAGCATCCAAAGGGAGCAATCAAAAATTCAGAAAGCTATAAACATCGCAATGAATTTTTAATAGGCAGAAATGAATATWAAATCATTACTTTACGGCTTTGGAATTATAAAACGTCAGTGCTCTGTGAAGGACAACCAGGTTACAGAGAGGAGAGACCTCAGGCTGGAGCACAGCTACAGGAGAGACACATCCCTACGGACGGGCGGGAAGGTGGCACCTTGCTCTTAAGGCCACGAAGGGTGGGGGGACTTACGTTCATTTTCCTTCGACATCGGGAGAGGTTGAGCAGGAGCGACACCTTGAGCTCCCGGAAGGTTTTCAAGTCTTCTCCAAACCCTTCCCTGGGGAATTTTTTCAAGGCATACTGGTAGCGCTGGGCAGCCTCCTTCACTTTACCTTTCTAATGGAAGGAGAAGAACGTCAACACAAAGCCCAACGTTGAGCTCACTGCACCGTCAGAAAGTCACTCACCAGCCCCACGAGTGTTTTGGGTGGTTAGGGTAACATGGCTTCACTATTTAGCTCTTTTCTAGGAAGGAAAGCCAGAACATTTGATCAAGGGAACAACTGTGGAAATGCAGATGCCTTCTGCAAGATGATATCTCCCACTTCACCGAGTTCGCAAGCTAGAGCAGGAAACACAGCATGAACTGTTGTGCGTTAACTTGATGCAGCCCCTCGATCTGTTCCCTGGCTACGTGGTCTCTGGAGCTCCAGTGCAAGAAGACACACAAACACAAGCCCTTCAGAGCCCACTCCTTCTGCACGACACCGCACACCTCTCCGACAGCAATGTGCCATCTTGGCAGGACTTAGATATGAAGAGTTGGGCTTTTGGTGGCGTTCCTGGGGTTCAGGGAAGCCTCTGCGACACCTGGGACAAACTTCAAGTGCTCTGAAATTGGACAAATGGATTGGGATTCATCTCCATGGACTTAAGGTGACTAAAAATGAGGTGTCTGCATCTAAGCCTGTCAACTGSGTTCCTTTTATAGTTATTGGGACGCAACAGTCACCTTCAAAGGGTGACTCACCCTCGCTATTTTGGGCACCTATTTTGGGGATGGGATGATTTGAGTCCTGAAGGGGAGCAGCCGTGGCAAAGAGGGTGAAAGAAAGAGGGCAAAGCAGGATCTAGGACACGTGCTACTCATGATGACCGAGACATAAATTCTGCAGCTGCTAACAGCAAGCTTTAAAACCGTTCAGACTCAGGTTTCTCAGCTGTATCTCTGGCAGWTCCCTCCGGCTACAATGCCAGCTCTGCATATTTGCTGCCTCGCCCTTGGAGGCTAACAGTGAATCGCTGTTGTACTTGCACATTTTCCGTGTGTGTGCAAATCTTCAGGTTTTCAAGATCAGCTTAAAATAAACACAGACCAAGAAAGGCGCTCGGGCTGCAGCGGTGCAATGTCCTCTCAGGGGCCTAAGGACACAACATAAGGCCAGCCCTGTCCTGACGATGYGCTCTCATTATCAAGGGTTTCTTTCACAGGCTTTGCTGGGATATCCTCTCTGGCTGCCGTGTTCCGCTGCCGTGGGAGTGCTCAGTAACGGCATCGCTGCCAGACCGGGGCAATGAGCTCAGCACAGAGAACCTCCCTGAAACACTTGGGTTCTGGGGTTTGCAATGAGGAAATGAAGACTTGGCTCAGATCCAGAATGCAGACAGACTTGGCTTTGTTTCAGCCTTATTTTTTTTTTTTTACAAATTTTGGCAATCAACCCCCCTCTCCCCAGCCCAACTAACCCAAACCAAACAGGCTGCAGCACAGGGGACCCTGCAGGCCATAGCTTTTACCTCCCATGGTCTAAGGCAGCAGTGTTGAGGTATCCCATGAAGAACAAGACCTCAAAGAGACAGGCCAAAGGCACATCTTCTCCCTTTCTCCAGAAAACCTCCTCTCACCTTGTAAAACATGTCTCCCTCCTCCATCAGCTTGCTCAAGAGGATGATCATGATGTCGGGTTTGGAGGTGGCCATCGCCCATGTTGCTGGACCTGCAGTGTACAGGATGCATGATGGGTAAAAAACTCATACAATGCGAGGGTGGTAGGAAGCTGGGTGGGAAAAATATCCTGGGGTGGGAATTTCTGCTGGAGAGAACAACTTGGCATGGTGAAAGAGCAGAGCGCTCCAAATTACGGAGCTGACAGTTCCTCTTGCACTTAAATTGACACTGTTTGCACTGCAAAATGCCTGTTCTTGGCATTTTATACTATTTTGAGTGCTATCTTTAATGCTATCCTTAATGCTATTTTTAATGCTATTCCTAATGCTACTGTTCTTGATAATCAGCTCGCCTTGGGAAGGACCAAATCACTTCCACAAGAGGGCACTCCAGGTTGGAGAACCGCCCAGCGTGGCCAGGAGATAAAACGTGTTTCAGGAAAACCAAAGTGGTGACGTTTTATGTAACTCAGCATTTCTGCACTGAAATCTCAGTAAATGCCCAGGGTAGCTATGGCTCGGCCGTCCCTTGCGCCTCCAACTGACTTGGCGTTTCTAACTTCACTGCCAGCATCGGAGGAGGAAACAGGGCGCACGCTGGTGAACGTCACCAAAGCAGAGGTGGTGGCTTGTGGCCGAACTGTCCTCCAGGCTGGCGCCAGGCTTGGCATGGGRGAGCACGGTGGCCGTGGGGACCCCCTGCACAGTGGTCACCCCTGGTACAAATTTGGGATGAGGACTCATTAGTGGGGATGCAGAACAAGTCAGCGATGCTCTAGGAGTGGAGCAAGTCATTTTAGGGGTGGCGAAGCAGTTAGTTTAGGCGTTCAAGTTATTCTCTGCAACAGTTGTTAAAAAAAATTATTTGAAGGTGAGAAAAATTAAAAGATTAGAGGTGTTGGGGACGCATGCAGGCTAAATCAAACAGGAGAAAGCAAGGCTGACAAAGCTATCAGATCGAGGCTGATGCTGACAGCAATGAGATATACCTCGTGGGCGACTCGGTAACGTCTGACAACCTTCAAAGAAAGGAGAAAACAAAAAGTTGTAGGAGAGAGGGGGAAAAAATGGATGAAGGTGAAAAAAAAAAAAGGAAAGGAAAAACAAAAAAAAACAAAACAAAAAAAAAAAAAAAAAAAAAAAAAAAAAAAAAAAAAAAAAAAAAAAAAAAAAAAAAAAAAAAAAAAAAAAAAAAAAAAAAAAAAAAAAAAAAAAAAAAAAAAAAAAAAAACAAAGCAGCTGTGAGAGGCAGGCAGCGAAGAAGCCAATGCACCAGCAACATCCCCTGTGACAGGAAAAGGCAACGCGGCAGCGGCGGCGCGGGGCGGCGGGCGCCGAGGGCGGCAAGCGCAGAGCGAGCGCAGGCGGCAGCTCCCAGCGGTGCACGGCCAGAGCGCTCGTCCACTCGGCACTAGTAGAGACGGGAGAAGCATTACCAGCGGAGAGACCTGGCCACAGAGACGGGCCTTGATTGCTTAACTTTGCTACGTAACACGAGAACGACAAATGGGCATCTAGAGCTCCGGATCTATCTTTACATGGCCCCGTTGGGGCAATCCGAGCAAGCCGCGGGGCTGGCCGGCTGCTCTCGAGGACCAAGCGGCCGCCGGGCCGGGGCTACCTCGGCGCTCCCGGGGAGGCTGGCGCCGCCGCTTGCCAGTCCTGCCTGCGTCCGGGGCCGCCGCAGCGGCCTCCCCTGCTCCCTACCTATCTTGGCTCCTTTCTTCAGCAGGGTGACGACGACGGAGGTGTTGCGGCAGCCCACGGCGCGGTCGAGGGGACGCATCCCGCTGTAGTCGACGTGCTCAATCATGGCCCCGTGGTCCACCAGAAACTGCACCTGCGAGGAGGAGTGCACGGGTCAGCTCTGCTGCGGCGCGGGGGCTTCCAAGCTTCTGCTCATCCCCTGGTTGTGCTACGACCATCGCTACAGGGCTGGAGGTTCCGCTGCTCTCTTCTTTTGCCCTCGGTGAGAGCACTTGCATGCATGAAGGTCTAGGGCACCTCTGCCTGGGGCTGCAACAGATCCTAAGGATCTGGTAGATACCTTTAGGATGTCCCCTCTCATTGCAGGCACCACAGGCCACTCACCACCTCTGCATCGCCGTAGAAAGCCGCCAGGTCCAGCGGGGTCCGGCCGTTCTTGTCGGCATGGTCCGTGGCTGCTCCGTTCTCCACCAAGGACCGCACCACCGAGAGGTGCCCCTTGAGGCAGGCCCAGCTAAGGGCCGTCAGGCCCTCCTTGTCCATCAGGGAAATGGAGGCACCTGCAAGAACAAGGGCAGGTTCCCTTCAGAGCTCCAGTCGCATCGCGCCGCAACACAACAGACCAACAGCTTGGACATGGACGGCAACTTATTTTTAGAGAGTCTGCTCTGCATGGAATTATTAATCACTGTATTACCAATTCTCTCACCACGGGTCCAACCCTCCATGGCAACTTCACATCCACTGCTAGAAACTGCCCGAGTTGCTTGTTCACACCCCGCCGCAAACTCTTTCGCACTTCAGAGCCGTGGGCTTTTCTGGCAAACACCATCTGAGCAGCAGGGCGGAACTGACAGCCCTCATCTGAGAAATCCATCTTTTATTTTAACTGATTCCCATCAAACCCTGCTGCAGCCGGCGTGCCGCAGGGGTGAAGGCCACTGTGCATCAGCAGGTCCCGGTGCATCACGGGGAGTGAAGTCGATTCAGCTCCGCTCCTCTCAAGAAGGGACATCGAGAGGAACTCGACGTGTTCTCGGAGGCAGGAGGGGCGCCGCCGCCGTGCAGCCCCTGCTCGCCCCGGAGGGCTCTGGACAAAATTACCCCACAAAAGGCAGGACTCTCTCATTTAATCCAGCAAGCGGGCAAAAATGAACCAGTCAGGAAGAAGGAAACTCCTTTGATGCTGTGGGAGTGTCACAGAAACAGAAAGTGGCCATGATCTGAAAATAAGAACTACAGGGGGGTGGATATTTTTGCAGAAAAACAAGATTCAGAACCAAAGTCTCTCCAAACTGCACGATCACCAAGAACTATTTTGCTTGGTGTAACACAGACTCATGAGAATCTCAAATTTAACACCTTTGCAAGCAAAGAAGTTTAATTCACTGGGCACATGTAAGTTACTGCTTGGTATTGGTGAGAGCAGGAGGTAGCTCTAGAAATCTGGATTTCTAATTGATTGATGACTATAACTCAGTTAATAAAAAGTGTTTACAAATGCTGGGTTAATCAAGTACAGTCAAAGGAGATTTGCTTTGCAACACGGTAATTAAAGCTTATGGCTTATGATTCACACTTTGATTTTAATGAAACATTGAAGAAGACTGTCAAAGCCATTTTAATTAAAATACACCATACATCACTGTACTCTGGCCAAACGCGAGCTAACTTTACAGCATATTTAGAGTGGAACTTATTAAGCTTATTTTGAAGAATGAGTCTTTGAAAGTATCTTTTAGGAAAGATGATTTTCATATTTTTGACCTCCTGGGCTCTCCATGCCCCAAAAGAAGAGGGACTTCATGCACATCTGCTGGGTACCCCATAGCCAGGGTCAGATTATCTGCTATTTTCATCCTCCATGACTCAGACATGAGCAACATGCACACATCTCAAGTCTGGCAAAAATCACCTATTTTAAGCCTTTTACAGAGTCAAGTCAAGCTGCTAATGGAGCCACGGTCCAGCTTGAACATTCACAAAGAGGCAGAGACTCACATTTTAGCAAAAACTTACCTTCAGAAAAGAAGTAACTCAAGAAAAGCTCCTGATCTCATCAATCTTTGCCCACCTCCCTATGGAAGTGACAGCATGGAGCAAGGATCCTGCTGGCCCATGGTGCAGGATGGGCAGTTTCTACTTGTGTCGACATTCCCCAAGTGGAAAGCTTCAAGCTGAGTTCAAGGCCCGTTCTTACCTCGATGCTCAAAGCGCCCACCACACACTAAGGCTTGACTTTGTAAGCACCCAACACGGAAAGAACAAAAGCTAAGATTAACGGTAGAGGAATTCGAGTCTGGTCCTTCCAAAAGGTGGGCGAGATGCTGAGGAACGCGCTGAGAACCCGCACGTGGGCTCATGCTGTCCAAGCGCAGCCGCGACGGGACCGCACGCGCGCTCACCTTGCGCCAGCAGGAACTCCACCGTGCCCAGGTGTCCCTCGGAYGCGGCCATCATCAGCGGCGTGCGGCCCTGCTTGTCTGCCATGTTCACGTCGGCGCCGTGCGTCAGCAGCAGGTCCACGATCTGCAGCGCACAGAGCGAGGGGACGCGTCGCACGCGCAGCCTCCCCACAACATTCCCGGCGCTTGAAACCTCCCCACCAAAAGCAAGGGTGTTGTCTGGCCTTATTGCTTGGGGCGAAGGAGAAAGGAACAAGCAAAAGGAAACGGGCGGAAAGGAAAATTAAAGAGCGTCCCACCCACCGCTGGGAAACGGCAGAACGTGGTGCTGTAGCCAAAATTATCTGCATTCCAGAGAGCTCCAAAGGCCGCCGCGGAGCGCGCTGCGGTCTCAGGCCCAGGGCCCTTCTCCTGCTTCTCTGTGGTGCAGGCGAGCACAGGGGCCGGGGCCGCTCACCTGCCAGTGGCCTTGGCGCACGGCGCTGAAGAGCGGGACGACACCGCGCCGGTTGGGCTGCGCCACGGCGGCTCCCTGCTCCAGCAGCAGCCGGCAGACGTCCAGCTTCCCTCGGCCCGCCGCCGCCGTCAGAGCTGCAGCAGGAGAAGCGTCAGAAGATGGAGCCGCCGCYGCCTCCCGCAGCAGGAAGGGCCCTGCTCCGGAGGCCGTCTGCCCCGTGTCGGAGCGATGGCACCTGAACCGCCCGGCGCACCCCGAGCAAAACGCGCCAAGGAAATGGACGGACCCACAGAATTGAGGTTTTAATAAGTCATTTTAGGTTTTTTTCCCCAAAGATTGGTTCTCCCTGGGAACAGTGTTATGGAAAGAGGCCGATGGGGACGGTTGGTCTTCATGATTTTCAGGAAGTTACAGCAAAATCAGAGGAAAAGGGAGGGGAGCCGCTGTCAACAGGTCGAGCAGCCGGCAGGGCTGCGCCCCCGACGCTCCCAGGAGCATCCCAAGCTCATCTGAAGTCACGACAGGAGAAACCTCCCCCACTTTCTCCGGTGCTTTTGGGCACTAGAGCCGACCACAAAGTCCAGGAGCTCCAAGAGCGCACGTGCCGTAGCACAAGCGCCACTTTCATGGGAAAAAAGGAAAAAAGAACACATCTTTTGGGGTTTTCTTGATGAGAACTTCCCCTGCTTGGAAGCGGCATTTGACCAACTTGCTTGGGGATCCAGGCTACGTGAGATTCCCCAAACCAGAAACCACGGGAGAGCGCACGGGATGGGGGTACTGGCAGATGCTGTTGGCCAGCTCAAGATCAGGAAGATTTGTGGCTTTTCTCTGCTATGATTAGCCATGAAGCCATGTTATTCACATGGATAATTTTTTTTTAGGTCTCCTTTTAGTCTATAAATCTTTGCAATCCCACCATGGAACAAACTGGAAGGCAAAACTGCACGTGCACACATGGTCTGCAAGTTAAAAACCATTCTGACCTTCATTTCCGGGCCAGCACAGGTCCTACCAGCAAGGATCTTCATCAAAAGAAAATTATCTTTAATTTCCAATAGCGCAAGTGCTCTGGGAAACAGTAACGCCTCCTGCCCTGACCAAATGTGCTCTGTAATCTCTGGAAGCGTGGCTGGGTTAGGAAAGACACATGCAACCTGAAAATAGCTCCAAGTGTAGGACCTGCCTTTGGGATTAATTTTAGACATTTCTGTTCCTCCCTTCTCCTAACTTTCTGTGCATTGCAGCAAACTCCTCAGGCTCTGCGTTCTGCAGCTTCTGGTGGGAGTTGGAGCAGAAGGTGGGAGTCTATTTCTAACTGACGTAGCTTGTTTTTTTTCTTTGAAGTACAGCTCTGTGGGAGGGCTGATTATGAGGTGTTGATGGGTTTCCAACTGCAGCACTCTTAATGGTGGGGGATTTAATTAATTCTCTCTTCTGCTCCGCATTCTGGCGGAGTTTTTTGCTTCTCGCAGGGTTGAGAACCACCAAGAGTTAAAAGTAAAATCATCTTGCTGCCACGAGCAGAACATACTGCAGAATCTATAACCAGATCCATGTGGGTTTTAAACGTACGCTACAAATATAGACAGAGGCCTGTGTCTAATGTTCAGAGCAGAGGGACCGGTATGCAGTGCTCTGCTGCTATTTCTGAACCTGCCTGCACGCTGCAGGTTAATTTGAGGGATTTCACGTCAAAGCAGCTCCAGTTTGCAACAAGGAGAATACTGTAAATCACTGAGCGTTTAGTGCTCACCACGAAATCTACTTGGGAAAAGACTTTCTTGGAACGGGAGGATTTGATTCACACCCTTCTCGGCTGCAGATTGATGCGTCCTTTGCCCGGGCTTCAGGGTTGGTTGTGCTCCAAAGAGGTTGGACTGGGCATCTTCTGAGGTCCTTCCCAATTGGAACTAACCTGTGATTGTAGCATAAGGACACGGGCCTCCAGTTTGCTAGATCTGCTGCTCTGAATTTGAGAACTATAGCCCTGTATGTCCAGCCTTCTGGTCAGAATGACTTTTGTCATGCCCTTGCTCCATCTCCAGTGGTCATCTCCAGTCCATAGCAGTGACCTGTGGCATCAGGTGGTGTCCATCTGTCCAAGTCCAACAGCTCAAACTACCTCAGGAAAAGTTTTATAGAATTACCTGCTTATGTAAACTTTTTAGTGCTCCTTAGGTGCACTTATCAGCCTGTTTCTGATGTTACAGAGCAGTTTTCAGTCCATCTGCAGCAGTCATCAGTCACCACAAAACCACAAGACAAGTTAACGTTCCCCCTATGCTGCCTGCATGTTGAAAGGAGACTGGAAAAACCAAAAAAAAAAGATGATGAGAGGAAACGAGAGCAAAGGGAATGATTTAGTTCAACACGAAGCTCTGAAATCCTGCTGTCTGACACAGCGCGAACAACCCGAGTCTGTAACGTGCAGCCAAGGAGAGGTCCCCAGGAGGTCCCCCGGGCCAGAAACAGCAGTGCTCAACCTGATGCCTTTCTGCGAGGACCTGGTGCCACGGGTCCAAGGAGCAGCAGCGTGGGCACAAATGCCACATGACAGCAGTTCTCAAGACGTGGTTCAGTGGAGCTTGAGACGGGCTCCTGGAGCAGACGTTCTCTCCAGCAGCGTGCGACCAAGAGACATCAGGCAAGTCATAGTCCCCAGCCCAGAGGACTTGCCAGGGACTCCTCTGCACTGCCTGTTGTGCAAAACATCCATTTTCTTAGAGAAAGACCAACTGTATTCAGATGAGAATCACTAAGATGCAGTGTGCTGCCATGCTACACAATATACATATCTGTTTATGAGATACATGTGCATATATATATATACACACATACACATCTCATATCCTAGCAGCAGGACAAATGCTTTCTAATGCAGTTATCATTACTGCATTTGCACCTCCAGCTTTGATGGGATTATTACAAGTGACTCAGATCCTTCTGAGTTGCATTTTGGATATCAGCCTTGTCCCCAGGGTAAATATTCCATCTGGAGTTGGCTGTGCTGTGCTGTCAGCAATCCCCGAAGTTAGGATGCAACTTGGCACCACGATGTGGATAACAGCTTGATACGGGCAAGCCAGGCAGGCAGGCCTGCTCCACGCAAGGGTAGACATGTGAGCAACAAGGATCAGAAAAGATGGGATTTGGATTTTTGCAGCAGATGGCTATTTTTAGGTGAAACCAACGCTTCTCTTCAATTGCCATTTACTTTTAAGAAAATAAAAATAAAACAAAAACAAAAGGGAGTCTTGTGATTCCTACAAATTTGTCTCAGTTGCGGCAGGAGGAAAATTCCTGGATTTGATGCCTGGTTCATTTCTGCCACCATTGATTTTAACAACATAAATGAGTATCCCTTTGAGATGTCTCTTTGGTTTGTGTGCTATTAACAAATGACAAATTCCCACTCCCAACTATCCACATTTCCCCCACAGCTCCGCAGACTTCTGGTATTTAAGTGCAGCTTTTAGCTAGATTTACGGGAAAGAGGACAACAAAATGGGAAAGACTCAAGCTGGAAGAGTCTTTAAGGCAACAATCAACAGTTGACCCTGGAGGGTTACGTGGGATCTGCAGGGAGGCAGATCATGAGCCATGAGGAAGGAGGAGACAGAAGGGCTGGAATTGTCCATGAGAAGCACTGGTGCACAGCTGAGCAGGAAGAGGAGGACAAGGAGCGCACCGAGACCTTCAGAGACTGAGCTCCAAGTAAGAGCTTAGAAAAACATGTAGGACTTAGAGCAAGCCTTGCAAGATATACCCAGACAAACCAGGATTTTCTTAACTAAAGAGTAAGAGCTATGGCATCTGATGATGCTCATGGGATTACATTGCAGAGAGACAATTTACTTTTCAACAGATCCTCAACATACCTGGATTAGTGTCCTATGCTGCAGTGTGTTTCTATTAATAAGACAGCCCACAAGACCCAGAGAGCAGAAATAATTTTGGATGAGCTGTCTCTGGCCCGGTTGCCACTTTGAACTGAGCTGTCATCTGTAAAAATGCTGTTGTCCTGCTGAGAGCAGGTATAAAATCAGCAACGCTTGGTCATTTCATTTGGATAATTCTATATCCTTTTTTTTTTTTTCTTTCCATGACACCCTATGGGTACTTTTAAACTGCTTATGTGCCAATCTTGGCCTTATTTCCACTAACAATGGCACTGCGCCCTCGCTCCGCTGCGATGTCCCTGCGGGTGGAGGGAGCTGCTTCCTTTCAATGTGCCCTGCAGCTGTCCCAGGCCAGTCCTGCTCCTGCCAGCACCACGCTGGGACCGTCCGTTTCCTCAGCTTTGGACTTCAAATTCAGGTTCCTCGGAGGAGAGCCTTTCTGCAGGCTCCATTCATTGCAAGGCTATTACAAGGCTACATTTTCCAATGTACAGTGGATGAATCAGCTCAAAAATTATCTCATTTTTTTTTCCCAACATGAAACATCCTGACCAGACGCAAAGCTACAGGTGACAGCATCAAAATCAGTGCTCTGTTACTCATGCAGGAGCACTATCTGGGTGGATTAACTTCACAGGAACATTACTGGTGATGCAAACAGATTAGCGAGCTGAGCACAGAAGCCAGCGGATAATATTGGTGAGGTCACTGGCATTAAATGTTAACAGCTCCAGATCTGAATACCGGGAGAAATGGAGAGGACAGTGCAAATCTTGCATGGAGGCGTGTAGGGTGAGTGGTTGCTTTTGTTCTGATAGAAATTAGAAATCAAGGGCTTCTGGAATTGTACCTCTCAAAACAAAGTCCTCCACAAAAGGACATCTGTTGGATTGTCAGGTGCTAAATACTGTAAGGTTTTTCATAAACTCAAAGCATAACGCAGCGGTCATGGTGTGCACATTACAGGGAGGAGAGAGATGAGCACTCGGCAGCTTTGGATGAATGCGCCAAACCTCAAGAGAGCAGGAAGACCACAGGGCTGTGTCAATCCACCTTTACACGAGACATTGTGGAGAAACGAGCTGCCTGGCTGTTGGACACAGCTCACACCAACAAAGCCACAAACAGAACCCCAACGGGGCAGAATGCGGCGAGCGCGTCCACAGAAATCACCTGTCTCTCCCCAGAGGCTGTCGAAGCTGTTGATTTGCGCTCGCTCCACCTCCTCCTCATCTTTTTCCGGAAGATCCAGCAGGTAGGAGACAATCTGAAACAAGAGGACGTGTCGAGCTCACAGGACCCACGCCACACGTTACACACAAACTGCTGACATCTTAACGCGAGCTGCTCTGAATGTGCTAGAGTCGTATCCAGAGCTGCAGCATATCCATATATGCTACAGAGTTCGTTATCCTCAGGCTCTAGCCAAGACAAAGCTGCTTCTAGAAACTATTAGGGTCTTCCTAGCAAATATATATATATTTTTTCCAGCAGATTGTTACAAAGAACTCCACTATGGTTTCCTTCCGGCTGTGGATGCTTGAAACTCCAGAGACACAAATTAACTTCTTCAAAGGGTAAATTAAAGGATTTAATTGACTGAAAACTGGCAGAAAATGTCAGTGTTTAGATCATGCAATGTGAGAAAGCAAGAGGTTACAAAGAAAAATTGAGAGTTTCCTTTAGTTATGGAAGGACCCAAACCATTTCTCTCGTTCTGGGAGAAGTAATTACCTGCTGTGACCTTGGTGCCAATTAGCACTTTTGGAGGATTTGGAGGGAACGGCACCTGCGTGTAGCTGTCTGTGGGCAATGAGATGAGGCTCTACCAGCGAGGAAGATCATTTTAAAACGTGTCAAACACTTGGTTTGTTGCCAAAGTGGGAGAAAACTAGCAAATTCACAACCAAGTTATGTCTCCTAGTACTGCAAGCATCCCAAAGCAGAGACTTAGTATCTTCTATGAACAGACCTGGTATAACATAAATAATTCACAAACTGTTTTTTAAAAGCTATAAAGGTGACCAGAGTGATCTGGGGGGAAGCCCCCATCTGCAAAGCTGTGTGCTCTGTCTCAAACCACCCTGAGAGCAGATCTTGCGCTTTTGAAGTCACATCTGCTTCTGATCAGTCACTCCGCTAACAGGAACTGCCCAGCTTGGTTTAATTATCTCCTCCGATCTGATCTCATTACCTCTGCTTTCCCGGGTTAGACTTTCCAAAAGCAAAATCTCAGTTCTAGCAAATGAGAGGAGCCTGATTTCGTGAAGACATTGCCCGGCACGATTCCTTCTCCATAGGAAAACGCGCAGCGTTCTCCGTGTCGGCGCGTCCCTGCGCGGGACGACGGGAGCGAGCTCTTCCCTTCCACGCTGCCCATACATCTGGTCCCGACCTCGGGAGCCCTGTGCCCGCCTGGCAGTGTCCGAGCAGCAGTGTGCTGTTCCCCCACCCTTGTTTAAAGGTTTCTTCCAACAACATAAAGACTTGTTGCGCTCCCAGTCTGGGAGCCTGCCCAGATCCCAGAGTTGGCCAGGGGATGCGTAAACCCCCTCCCTGTCGTGGGAAGGGCAGGACTGGAGGCAGCAGCACCAGCTCCACCTCCTAGACCCTCCTGGCTCAGTGTTTTGCCCGGGAAGGGAGCTGGGAGGAGGCCCGGGGTGTCCTTACCTCCGTGTAGCCCATGCTGGCCGCGGCGATGAGGGCTTGCTGGATGGCATGGCTCTTCTTGAACACTCCCTGCTGCTGCCCTGCCATGCTCCAGTCGCACTGGATGAGGAACTTCACCACTTCCAAGTGGCCCCGGAGCGCAGCATGCACCAGAGCGCACTGACCGTTCTTGTCCAAGTGATCCACCTTGGGAAGAGAGAATGGAAAAAAGGATACTCAGGAAAAGCCCGGGCAAAACGGCTTTGTTCCTTAAGAGTTTCCAGCCTGGCTTTCAAATAATGCCACATGTGCAAAATGTGCATCCTCTAGTGAATTCTCTCTTCTGCAGCCAGAAAACCACCATTGCAAAGAAACTCTGCCCTGGGCTGAGGCATCCTCTTGGCCACAAGTGTTTGTTTTGGGTAAGTTGCCATTCTTTTTTTTAGCCGCAAGTTTTTTTTTGTTTTGTTTTGTTTTTTCCAGACTTACAAGCTGCAAGCAAAGCATTTGCACCCCTGTGTCCTGAGATGCACCAGCCCTATTTCCTCTGGGGCTGAAATAAGCCATGCGGATATTGCCTCCTCCATTCGAGTCCACAAAAGGCAAAGCAGTGTCTTTTTTAAGATACCACTTCATGATGCTTTCAGAAGTGACAAAAGCACCTCGGCTCGTAGCCTTCAGCGCTGAGGGCAGCTCCTGAGGAAGTGCAGATTTCACCCCGAATGGCACTCAGAGGCTTTTGGGGCCAGGGTTTCACTACTCAATGTTTTTTTTTCCCTTCCACTGTCCTCACTTTATTCCAGACAACAAGAGCTAAATGGGGCCCTCAGTGACTCCCGTGTTCATGCTAAAACTGTTTGCTTTTTGAACTGAAGCTAAACATATAGAGAAACCACAAATTGTTTCCAGCAGGCCCCGCTTCAAATACCAGCGCGATTCCTCCCTGCAACAGAAAGTTAAAGCTTGACTCATTATATACATTTAAAAATGCAAAACATCCACCGCAAAGCTAAACAAAGGGCATTTTTCTTGGACGAGTCCACTGGAAGCTTTGGGAAAAACGTTGCTGAATGTGGTATTTAAAGGACGTGCTGTCCTGCCCAACGCTGCTGTTTCAACACTGCAAGGTTCAAGGACTTCTCTAGCTGTCCTTCCACTGGCCTGCAGTGGAGCTCCTATGACAGACCTGGATTCTGGAATATGAATTCCAGCCTTTCCAGAGTCATTTGCCTTTGGGTCAAGGCAGTGTTTGCAAAGCGCTGCATTTGCAGGATGTTCTTTAGTAACATAACGAGCAGTCACACCAGAACTACCTCCTGGCAGATACCCCAGAATCCCAGAAGACGATGGCCACATTAGGGACTTCCCACAACTATTCCCTGCAGACCCCTTGGTACCGGTTGCCTTAAATAACCTGAGTGTATTGGTGCAATGGAAGCAGGGACAGGCAAACACCCCTGCAAATCCCTGATCTCTGGGCTGCCCGTTTGCCCGTGCCATGCACAGCGCTGGCAAAGGCTCTCCTGGAAGGCAGGAGCCCAATGCCAAGGTGGGTTAAGAGCTGAGGATGACTCTCCACCGCTACGGCAAAGGCTCCCTGAGGCAGGTAGGAAACCGGACGTAAGAGCCATTTTTTTTTTTGGCGTTTTTACACTCCTGCAGCTCACTTTTTTCTTCAAAGCACCAACTTCGCTGTTCCAGGCTCACTGATGTTGATGCCCATGTTGATTTGCCTTCCTTCTGAGCCCATCCCCTGCAAAGCAGCAGGGACTCAGGCCTGCCTGCACCTCCTGCCCTTCCTCCCCAAATACGAGGCAGGTGAAGGCAGGGGACCCTGGTCACGGTACCTTGGCCCTCTTCTTGCACAGCAGCACAACGATGCTGAGGAAGCCGGCAGCCGCCGCGTAGCCGAGCGGGGTCAGGCCGCTCTCGGAAGCGGCATCTACGTTGGCCCCAAACTCCAGGAGCAGAGCCACCATCTCCGTGTAGCCCAGGTGAGACTGGACGCACAAAATCGGGGCGTTGTTCAGAACTTCGGTCCGATAATTCACATTTGCACCTCCTAAAATCAGCAGCCGACTGACCTACAGTGGGGAGAAAAGCTCCTGTTAGTCCAGTTTTATTGGACAGACATTAGCTTCTTGTCAGCATAACCAATGAATTTCAACCAGAACCCATGGCACGTTCCAAAATGAATATCAAACATAAAATGCCCAGTAAAATGGCCTGCTAAATATATGGCCCCATTTTAGGGAGAGTGAACAGTTTAATCTCTCACCTGAATGGAACAGTGCAATATGCCCCATATCCCATCAGAGGCACCACAGCCGCGTTGCAACAGCTGGGGACACCGAGAGTGTCCCATGAGGATGGGAAACTAAAATCTGCCCTCGGAGAGACTGCCCTTCCCATGGGAACCTCTTTCAGAGCCGCTGTTGGCCACCCCACCGGCCTTCCCATCTGGCTCCCTGCACCGTGACCTCTGGGTCCAGGCATGATCCTGCCTGTGGGATACCCATCCCCTAGGAGGGAAGGTGCTCGTTTAAGCTCTGAGCCACCYCCCCTCTCCTCTCCCACTGGTACCTTTATGTTTGGGGTGTAGAGATTCCTCAGTGATGCCAAGGCCATYGAGAGCCCTTCAGTGCTGTAGGAGATCCAGAGCCCTTGCAGGATGGAGGAAGACACCCCAACTTTTTTACTAAGTCCCTGAAAAGAGAAAAGAGAAGAGAAGAGAAGAGAAGAGAAGAGAAGAGAAGAGAAGAGAAGAGAAGAGAAGAGAAGAGAAGAGAAGAGAAGAGAAGAGAAGAGAAGAGNGAGAAGAGAAGAGAAGAGAAGAGAAGAGAAGAGAAGAGAAGAGAAGAGAAGAGAAGAGAAGAGAAGAGAAGAGAAGAGAAGAGAAGAGAAGGAGAAGGAGAAGATTTAGATCTAATCCCTCACAGATCCACTTTGCCACCAGGACAGAACATTAAGAGAGCACGTCACAAATTATTCTACCAGCAACAGAATTGCAGCCAAGTAACCCAGGATTAACTGAATCACAAGTAGTACCCGCACTCGCTCAAATTCAACTTTTATTGCCAAAACCCTGCAGTTGGCGAGGCTTGCTTAAAAATACACTAAATTACATCGGACAGATCCTCCTGGGTATTAACTGTCACAGCGATTCGCAGCTGCTGAAGAACCACCCGATTATCCCCGCAGCACAGGCAGAAGGACGAGGCAAAAAGAGCACGTTTACCCCCAGCGGAGCGCGACAGGCTCAGCTCTGTCTCCTTCACAGGGGCACAGAGGGGTTCAAGACACCCAGGTTTATCCACAAGAGAACAAGACCATTATTGATCACTGGAGAGCCCTGCAGCAACGCTCGTAGGGGATGACTTCTCAGCCCACGTCCCACGCCTAGGGAACCGCGAGCAGGCTGCATATCCGCTCCCTGCTCTGCCAGGGAGCGCATCGTGCTGCTCTCTTCCCTCTCTTTGGTTAAATAATGCACGAGATGCTTGGCCTGGGAGAGCAGCGAGGGCTTCGAGGAGCTTCCCGCCCGGCCCAAGTGCAGGAACCGCTCCACAACCAGCACGCTGGCAGCACCAGGTGTTGGCGCTCGGCTCCATCTCTGCCTGTTGCTCTTCCCCTTTCCATTTCCCTTTGGTTGTGCTGTTTCCCAGGCAACAGCACCAGCATCTCCAATCTTCTGTTTGGAGACACAAGCCCCAGTTTTGACTTGTTCACGTTTATATGGGCACAAAGCAGTGCGACGCCAGTTCCCTTCCAGGGCTTGGCATCCCTTTGCGAAGACAGATGGACATGGGAGCCATCAGGCTGACCTTTTTTAACCGACTCATGTAAGGCGAAACTAAAGACTTCTCTTTGGTTGGTTTTAAAACACAGGTTAGTCTAAAGCCTAGGTCTCCTTGTATCAGTACTGCACATTTCTTTCTTGCCCTTTCATTCCATGCCAGGGTTTCCATATGTTCCTGTTGAGACTGATAACTGCTTTAAAAGACTAAAACATTTGCGGGGCTTTGCTGACCTGCTCCCCCTTGAACATCCACGTCTCATCACCCTCCACACAAACGGCTGTGGGATCTGAACTGACAGGAATCAGGGGAAGGAAAAACAAGTTCTTCCTCACTGCTCAATCCAAACAGCGCCTAACTCCCGCTACTGCCTGGCTGCACATCATGTTTTAATCTTGTTTTAATGCTCTCTTAGCTGCATTATGGGTAAATGTAACGGGATGACAATGATGCCAAGCTTCAGTAAAAACCTTTGAAATCAGGATCTTTATGTCTGCATAAAGCTGCTACTATAACATGATAGTTCAGGAAAAACACAGGAATTTATGACCTGACACGCTCTCTGCTTGGCAGAAAACTCTTGCTATACTTGCACTGATTCCATAAAAATCAAATGGAATGGAAAACTCAAGAGGAAGAAAATGCTTGCTGAAAAACAAACTGGGTCAGCAAGACAGCTGCTACCCTTGAACTTAAGTCTAATAAAAACATGATAAATATATAGAACTGAAAAGGCCATAAATGATCTATTGATTTTAAAAATACTAATTGGACTTCTAAAGTATTAAAGTATGAAAAGCAATACTGCAGAAAGTCAAAAACAGTGATTTTCTTAATCTTCTGATTAAGAGTCTGCGGACTCATAGTCTCAATGCTGATACTTAATTTTCAGCTCCTACTGATGCTCGTGTCCAAGCTTGCCATTTAATTATCCAGGTGTTAAGTCTCTGCATGAAAGTAAAATGGATAAGCCACCAGATTGTAAGGCATTTTCCCTTTACAACCAAACCCTTGGGTTTGATTCTCTAAAACCACTCATTTTATAGGATTTATCTTTTTCTAGACATTGTTCCAGGAACTCGTCTTACACAGAAAGAAACCTCTTGGGGGATGGAAGAATAATTTGAGGCAGGGAGGCTATCTGTTGAATTTACAGTCCAAAGGATGCTTTGTTTCCCAGATTTCAGGTACACCACCGCTGCTTTTTAAAGCTAATTCCTACGTGTTGCAGTACCCTGAAGCAGTGATTCTTCTTACAGCAGCCCTAAACCGAGGAGGCATTGCAGACTGCCAGTACTGGCATCGGCGCAGAGCTTGGCACGAGCCTCCCTTTGATTCTTGTTACCTTAAAAATATGGGCTTTGAGGATGTGGTGTCCCAGTTCAATAGTTTGTTGTCGATTTAGTTTTCCTTCTTGGCGGGAAAACCAGAAAGCAAGTAACGTGTGGCCGCTCCTGCAAGCAGAACAGAAGGGGAAGTTAATATTTGCTTGGTTTACAGCAGAAGAGATTTTTGACAAGGGCCTTGGGATCTGCTGACCCTTCAAACTGCAGACGGCTTTGGGAAACAGAGCTGCACCCATTCTCGTCAGGAAAAGCCACTAATTGCACAATTTTTATTATCAGTGATCATGCAGAGTTAAAAAAAAAAAAAAAAAAAAAAAAAAAAAAAAAGCCTTGGAAGATGATCAGCGAAGCTAAAACCACGTGTTTGCTCTAAGCAGACATGAAAAGGTAAAATCGCACATCCCCCAAGTGCTATTTCCATAATCATTTTGCAGAGCAAACCCATCCTTGCAAAGCATGCCAGCCGCTCCCAGCTCATTAGGAAAGGATGTATTTAAAACCTCCACGCTTTCAAAGACGACCTTAAATAACAGCTACGTCCTCCAGCCTCCAACCTCCCCTGCAGAATGGGGCAACTTTATTGCTTTGTGAAACCTTCACCCCGAACCACACGTATTTCCTGGCTTTTTCAGGACAAAAGACGCTGCTGGCACATGACCTACCAGCCTGCCCACCAAAGACAAATTATCTGAGCTCTGCACAGAGCCTCTTTTAACCCAAAATCCACACAGTGCAAATATATAATATAAACCTGCTGTTTTCTTGCTTTTGCCAAGAAAAAGATACTCTTTCCTCACCTTGCAGGATCCTCGATTGGCAAAAAAAGGGGAGCGACTTTGCCTTTCCTGATGGAAAGTTGTGCTCCTCCTTCAGCCAAAAGACACAATAAAAGCAAAGCATGTGCACACCGTGGATGGCAAGGCACCATCAACTCAACGGACAGGTTGCTGTCCAAAATGGCTTTATGCAGTGACGCTACCTCCTAATGCTCACGGTGACCCCCAGCTGGAAATTATGCTCCAAATCTGCTAATAATCCTGCTGTCCTCCTCCGATGTCGCGAGGTTATCTGTTAAAAACTCCATGAGTACCAACCATGCGGCATCAGTATTTCATCAAGAACAGGGAATACGGGCCTCAGGTTACGTTACATATTTGGCTGTCAGGGAGAAACCGCCCATCTTTCTTTAAACTGCAGGAAAACGGGGCTGGAACAGGCTCAGGATCCAACCCCGGAGCAGCTCCGCACTAAATCGCACAGAAAAACAGCAGGCGCCAGAAACSGCCGCGAGAAGCCGCAAAACAGACAACTCTAATGGCACCCTCCGGACTTAGGGCAACAAAAGCTATTTACAATTATTTCAGAATACAGCTCAGAAAAAAGGACGGATAAAGGAGAGAAAATAGCATTTTTGAACACTTTGAGGCCATGACTTAATGAGATTTGAGAAATCGAACCCAGAGAGGCCAGATGAAATTCCCACGCCACGGTTCAGTTCCTGCGGCCCTGCAGAAAACCCGCTGGCTGCCAGGAACAGATTATTTGATATTTAGGGTAAATAAGCACTGTCCAAAGGAGGGGGGGAAAAAGAAAACCTGCTGCCTTATTTAATATGTTAAATGGGCGAGATGATTAACACTGTCTCCTTCACAGCAGGCTCTCCAGTGACTACCTAGCTAACATATGGAGAACATCTTCAGAGGATATGGACTGGGACCCTGCTTGCCTCCATTTAGGCTGATAAAATATAAAACATATAGAATTATAAAAGAATGGAGAGTCCAATGCGGCAGTGCTTTACTCCCACTTTGACCAGGTATAAATGAACAAGATGCGAGATGGAACAAAATCAGGGCTGCTCTCTTGCAGCTCTTGGAAGAGCAAGTCACGTATTTTTAGTTCTGTAACTTCCTCACGAGATCAGAGTTAGGCTAGAAATGCTAGTGAATGGGATAACTGCCCAAAATAAGGTTTCCTATATTCATTTTGTTGTGCTATGACACATTCTTTGATAACTTTGCAATGCGTTCTGTTGTAAGGAAGGGAATTAGAAAACCTTCCTCTGCTAGTCTTCGAGGAAGCCCAGGAGTTGCTTTCCCAGTGTCAACAATTCATCAAAGCCTGGCCAACAGACCACATCCAGTTAACCGGAGGACATCCTGATGGATGCCTCTCCACCATCCAAGAATATGGAATTTAATGGTGTTTCAGGGAGTGAATTAAAGCAGCGTTTTCTTGTCTCTGCTGTCCACTGGTCTAGGAGAATCTCTGCTCCCCAGTGCAGGTGAAGCACTCACTTGGCCTCATTCCGCAGCCAAATTGAAAGCTCTGCAAATGACTGGAAACCAGCAAATCCCTGGTGTTCTGGCAATTAATTAGACTTCCTCAACGTAAGAGGGGAGAACTTGCTCTCCTGTACCTAGGTGACAGGGGATGTCCAGCGGGCAGATGGGCACTGCAAAACAGCAAACTGTGACACGTCCCCAGCTGACGTGCTGCGAGACCGAGCGCTTGGCAGACACCCATGCCGGGGGCACCTGGAGCTCCCGGTGCTCATAGCATCGGCTACAGTGAAATACTGCCATTATGGAGCATGAAAAACACATTAAGGCAGCAATTCCCCCAGCAAAACAAGGGAAAATCATAACGAAACAGCAGCACTCAGCACGTTGCAGCCCCCCAGGAGAGCAAAGGCTGCTGCTCAACGCCCAACACCTGCCAAAATGTAATTATTTCGCCTTGGTGCCTAAAAAGTACTGGTTTGCTGCATGTGTATATTAGGGATTCAAATCAATTCATGCTAAAATCATTTTCTTCCTCTTCTTTATGTCAAACAGCACCTCCAGCTCCACTGGAGGAATCCACTGCACCCAAATGCAGAAAACACTTCAGGTACAGCCTGGTTTTTGGGGAGCACTGGATCATGGCAGGTAACAGCAAACTGGAATATATTTTAAGAGCCTTTCAGGTTTGTGGCATAGAGAAACAGAGGAAAAGGAGACAGCTAAACCATGTGCTGCAATGTCAGAACGAACTAGGCATTTATGAGCTAAGTGCTGACGATATTAAAAGGCTGATGTGTGATATATGACCCCCCCCACACACACTATTTTAAGGCATTTGTTGTATCATTGAATTTTAAATGACTTATTTTCCGAAAAAATTTCTAAATTAACTATGATTTGGCTTGGGTTTGTTATTTGTCAATCGAATGAAGCTTGCTAATAAAGTGAAAAGAAACATAAAGCCCTTTATTTTTTTCCTAATGCATTCACTGCATTGTTTTGCTGGGCAATGCAGAAATACAGCAATTTTTGTGTAGGAAAAGTCTCCATTTGCAGCCTGCCTCCTCCAAGAAAAGGAAGGCTGCAAAATACCTACCCTGGGTTCTATTCAAAGGTAGCTCTGCTAGAAACCATGGCAACGTGGCCCATGTGCTAGAGACGCTCACGGGTGTTCAGGGTACCGGTACACGCTCATCTGCACACAAGCACCTTCATTTCCTTCCGAGGTCCTCTCCAAGTGACGTAGTGTCACCAGGAAGCACAAGGCTGGGCACTTCAGGGCCACCCTATGCAGCAAAACCCCACATTAAGACTGCCCTGTGCCTTGAAAATAACTGCAAAGGTTTCTGATGAAGTCTGTGCAGAAAGAAGTGCCGCATTCGAGCAGAATTTAGGTTAAAAATGCAAGCAGAAGGATGGAGGTGCAACAGTGACTGCTGTCGCTGCATGCAAGCCATAAAGGATCGTGTCTTTGCTAACATGGTTTGTGTTATTTGTCAAATGAGACACTGGGTTAAGGGCACTGTGGGGACGGTCCCAGGGAATCATTACTGCAATGCTGCCCGAGCTCTCTGACAAATGTGACGTCAGGGCCCTATTAGGGACCAGCGGTTGGTGCTGGGGGTTTCTCTCAGCACAGATCTCCCCTCAAAGCCAGGTAGCCTTTCCTCTTTGCACAGAAAATTCATGCTGAGTACTTGAGAAAAAGGGGGGTCAGCAACGCACCAGGCTGCACCAAGCCCTGCGGGCAAGAGATGTGGTGTTCAGCATGGAGCTGTAGACAACCTTGTTCATTTGAGGACATTTTGCTTGCATTTTGCCTCTCCCCCTTCTGGCTGCACTGCTGAGCCCACGGGAGCTGCATCCAAGCAGATGACCCTGCTCTCCCCACGGGCACCCAACTGTCCCCGTACCCGTTCGCTCCACACGGGTCAACCAAGAGCAGCGCTGCCAACCCGCATTTTTGCTTCAAGGCTCTTCCTATGAGAAAATCAGCCTCAGCAGGTCAACATATATATATATAGACACAGAGCATGGCAAGGTCAACGAGCTCAGCACGAACGGTGCGCTGCTGAAACGCCCCGCGATGACACTGAGTTCTGGTCCAGTTGCTTGCAAGAGCTGCCTTGTTCCCGAGCACGCGGACAGTGAACAAACAAAACGCAGGCACATTTGCATAGGTTGTTCCTATTAGCTCTGGCAGCTGCAAGCTGTGCTGCTTTTAAGGAGAGAAAATGAGAAATCTTCCCTTGTCTTCACTGCCGCAAAGGGGTCACTGTGCTTGGAGCTCAGCACTTTGATATCAGCTCTTCCCTGAGCGCTGGACAGGGGATCTGGAGGAGCACTCAGCCCTCTCTCGCAGGCCCTCTCCATTAATCACTGAAATGTATCCTGGTTTATAATCTGCCTTCAGAGCATAATGTAATTAGTGCTCACTGTGCACTAGAGATACTGATTAACCCTTCAATACGTATGGATTTCTGCTCGAGGCACCAGAAGCCTGTTGCACATCTGGCTGCTTCTTTTCTGCCAGGGTCGGGGTGGTCTGGAGGAGCAGAGCAGGGTGAGAGCTGGAAATTCTGCAGGGATTTCACACTTGCAGAGAGCAAGAACCTTCCTCCTACCCTTCAGAGTCATGGCTCACTTAGCACGTGGCACTCCTGGAGCTAAAGCAATGCTCAAAAGCCTTGTGATTTGTCATTTCACGCTAAAACCCCACAGAGCTGTAGGTATTTTTGGTGCAAAACCACCCAAAATACAGCGCTTTGAGAGATCCATTCTCAGTTGGGACCTTCCTGACCTTCACCACAGCCCCTAACCACTTGTATGAGGACCAAGAGGAAAATTTCTGGAGCCAGGAAACCAAAACACAATCTTGCAATCCAGCTGTACTAATTACTACGGCATCGCAATGGACGTGTCCTACCCACCAGGTCAACATCCTATGGGCTAATTTTATTTTCATGGCAAAAGGGGAAAGCAGTGACTTTTTCGACCAACAGTTGGCCCGAGCGTGAGCACCGGACACTTGCAGCACCACACACGCGCTGCAAACAGGGTGGAAAAGCACTTAATGACTCCGAGGAAGGCTATCACAGAGCTAACATCGATCGGGTGATATCATGGCACCTACTGCCGCAAGATGCTCCACAAAGCACCCGCCTGACAGRGATACTGCACAAACCCTGCTCAGGCACTCAAGGTTCCCCATTGGGAGGAGATACGTGATTTCTTCCCCATTTTTCCTTACTGCAGCCTGCTTGCTACAAACCTTCACACCTGGAGTGGTAAATGGGCCTGACACTGCTACCAGCTCAAGCTGCCTGAAGGAGCRCGCAGCTGTCGGCCAGAGCGGCTGTTCCGTTCCAGCAGCTACTGGGGCGGTTTCTTCGGAGTGACTCCGGCGTCTGGGAGAGGCACCGACATGACGCCAAACACCAACAGCTCCCTGATTTTTACAATCATGTCCTCTGAAAAGGGCTGGCAAAATGGAGGAGAGCTTATGGGCATAAACTGCTACAACTGCAAAGTGTCTGTTTTCCACTCTGGAGTGGAAGCAAAGATAACATCATTAATAGTGATCATTCGGCAAGAGACCATAAATCTAAGCGTGACTGAATTCTGCTCTCCGTGAGGTAAGCCAGGAACTCGGTTGCTATCAGCACGGAGCTTACACATGCATTTACAGCCCCAAATCACTACAGTCTGYTTCTATTCCTTATTTTTGCTTTCAAAAAAGCATTTAGGAGGAGTACGAGAAACAGGATTTCAAAAAGAAGCCAACCATAAAAGACATTCTCACTGCTTATCCTTCATCTTTTTATCCTCTACTTCACGTTAGCTCTCTATACCCTTCGAGGAACGGAGGCCAACTCCCCTCTGCAGCCCGAGCTGGCAGGATTAATATGAAAAAACGTAGACATGTAGCTCAGATGTCTGCAGCTGAGCCAGTCACCTTAGGGCCTTCTGAAGAACAGCTCATCTCCGTCTCAAGCAGACTATTAAATGTGTCGGGTCAGCTGCRTGCCTGGGGAGAGGTTCTTTCTTTCCATGACCAACAGAAAGGTCTAAGGTGACCAGCACTGATGTAGATATCAACAACAAAGACAGACCAAGGTGAGATGTATCGCATTCCATGCAACCTCATAAAATAAAATGATTGAGATGACAGAACGAAATGCTTTTGAGATGAAGAGATTACAAATTCTGTTTTCTCCAAGAATTTACTTACCTAGGATCACAAAGAAACTTGGTCTTTTCTCCTTCTTCCCTCCAAATAAGCCATTCTCGGAAAGAGGGATGAACAAACATTCGCGTCATGTCTCTACGTTTGATAAGAAACATAGAAAGGTTCTCCATCCTCTGCTGAAAGTCATCCCACTCCAAAGTGCCCTC
This sequence comes from Nothoprocta perdicaria, assembly GCF_003342845.1. Taxonomy (NCBI): domain Eukaryota; kingdom Metazoa; phylum Chordata; class Aves; order Tinamiformes; family Tinamidae; genus Nothoprocta; species Nothoprocta perdicaria. The sequence continues at coordinate 388,518 of NW_020454328.1, read as the reverse complement.
AATGTTACCTGCATTAATGGCCTGAAAAATATGTTCGTCTGTTAAAGGATGCAGAGATGCCACTGCCACATTCAAGAGAGGCATAACCCGATCAAAGGAAGACTGTGTTGGGAACTTCATATTGCACTGCAACAGGTAAACTTCTGACAGAGAGACCGGGACTACTTTGTAACTCGAGCTTTTTAGTACTAGGTAGCCTTTCTCTATGAGATCAAAAGTGAGTTTTAGGTACAGGTAGGACCCTTGGCTCAAGGTCTTGAGGTGAGAACTGAGCTTGCCAAACGTCGTGTTGTCCATTTTGCCATTAAGGGAAATGTTGTTCTGGATCTCTGAGCTGCTGTGTATCCGATGGAGGATGTATGCCTGCAGGTCCTGGTCGATGGCTTCATTCTCTTCCAGTCTATCCAAAAAAATTCTGTGGAAGGGCAACAGCTTAATTATTTCCTGCAAAGAAAGAAAAAAGAAGTATGTTCATGCTGGAAGTGGTTGTTATTCACTAAGTAAACCTAATTCATATTACAACAGCACCTTTGAGACTCCTCTAAGACCTTTCCAGTCAGGGCAAGCATACAAGATGGCAATTGGTGCCCTCAGGACCTCACAACCTCATCTATAATCAAGCAGGTTGTGTGGGAGACATGACTGAAATAAAAACAAAGGCCCCAAGTTCCCCATACCCATGGAAAGGTCAGGAACATTCACACGGAGCAGAGCCCTTGTCATTCCTGCCCCATCCCAAGCAAGAGGCATTTACATCATTCCATTTTCGCTCATATCAGAGGCTCGTTATGGGGAATGACCTGCAGACAGAACAGATTTCAGGCCAGAAGGCATTTTGCTGAAACCAAGTCACAGAGCCCTGGCTCTTGTCTTCTTCCATATCACATGGCCACTGTCAAGAGGAAAACACACTGAAACATCAGTGGAGATAATATTTTCCAGGTCAAAATAAATAAAATCATCCGTTACAGTGGGCCACAGCCTTGCCCGTTTGCACAAAAAGAGGATTAAGGATTTTGGTAAATATTAGTAGATCTCAGCGAAAATGCCTAACGGGCCTTGGTCAAAACGAGGTGCACAGCTCTGTGCTAACCAAAAAGTGGTGACTGCTGCAGAAGGCAGGCTCAGTGCCGCAGGATTGCCGCTGTGGATATGCCCTTCATCCCAGCGGAGCAGTTCCCTGCCCTAGCTGGTCCCCAGCTGCTCAAACCAAGCAGCTCTGCTCCAAAACAGCAAAACAGTTCAGGAAAACCCAAACACTGCTCAGCTCAGGGCTGCAGTCCCGGTCAAAGATACGTTTAAAAAGGTCTCAAGCACAGCATTCTGCCTGCTGAGACCTTCTTTGTCAAGGTCCATCACACCAAAGATGCAGGTTCTGCTTTCCAGGACTCCTGGGCCCAGCTTACCTGTAGGCTTGTCCTGACCGTCACGACCAGCTTCAGCCAGGAAGGGAATTTTCCGATCATTTTGCTCAAGAAGGAGACTATGGTGTCCCCGTAATCTGGCTTGTGGAATTCAGCCTCATTCAAACCATCAATTAAAATGATGAAATCCTCATCAGGAATCTTCCTCTCTGAGACAAACATGTAACAAGAGGAAAACCTTTATTTGAAGACTAGCCACATGACTGTAACATTCGAAGTTATCAGAGTGCTGGAACACACCATCAGATACTGCTAGCAAAAAAAACCCATACAGTAGCAGCATCTTTCTTCTATGATACATTAATTGCACCTATAGGCATGTCCACACGTTCACCATTTCAATTATCATTAGAAAAATCATTGTAACTTATGATATATATGTGGACTGGGGTCTTGATTCAAGGGTCCTCTTTTCAAGGATAATCTTGCCTAAAACACACTATACTAGCTGCAGAATAGCAGAACCGAATCTACTGCTGGCATCTGCTGCTAGTTTGGACTACAGGATTCAGTAAAATACCTGCTCCCCTTTGTAAACTACTATGAATAAATCACGCTATTAGGGAGCTCTCTCTGATAGGAGGCTCTCTTCCTGCTGCAAATTTAAACTGCATCAGGAAGTTTTCTATAAAAATCTAAAATTAAATGTTCATTGATGACATGAGCTGCCTCTGTGGCATCCCAAGGAGAATAGAAATGAGTAAAAAAAACACACTTTCAGTATTGCTGAATATCAAAAAATCTCATGCTATTGCCTTATGCTGTCAAGTTGGGCTTATTTCTTCACATACTGTTAAAACCCGCATGCAAAACGAATATCGTTATAAACCCTTTTTCAGCTGCCTTCTCAGCAAGATCACTGGGTATTCTAGGATGTGTATTTCATGACTTTCCAAAACCTCATCGAGAACATTGTGGGTGCCTAAGGTTTACACTGAGTTTTGCTCATGTTTCTTAAAGCCTGAGGGAAAGAAACAAGCTGGCACAGGAGTAAGAACCAAAACTTTCTGCTATTTCTGATTTAGTTTCTTGGAGATTTGAAAAGCATATTTGAGAACCATGAATCTAAGTTTGCCAGTGGCGTTCGACATGAACAGCTACGCAATAACTTGGTCCCGGTAGTGTTAAGGCTTCAACAGCACCTTGTAAAAGACCTGCTGATGTATTTACAGAGTCTTAAATGTGAGATATTTTCGAACCCATTTCCAGACACTGCTCTTTTCATTACAAAACACTTAGCATAGATTAATTTGGCAGCACTCTCCATCAGCCACGCTGAAAGACGGGATCTCGACCCATGTTGAGTGCAGGACCCACAAGGGAAAAAGAGGCTTTACGTAAAATTTGTCCATGCACCAGAATTTGGGACCAGACAGGGGTCAAGCTGCTTGGCAAGAGAAATGAGCATCCTGAGAAATGCTCTTAACCCCAGGTCTGGAATAGCTCCCAAAGAGGATAATCCAAATGCTTTGGGAGCAATGGTTCCCAAACCATTGGGACAGAAAATGATTCGCGTGGATTCTGCAGCTGGTAACACAGAGTGCCATTTTATTGAACGCTATTTTTGCAGGACAACAGAGCTCTGTAAGACTTTGGTGGTTTTCATGGCAACAAGCAACGATCCTGAAGTTAGCGGCTGTTACTAGGACCTAGTTGCATCAGGAAGGAAAAGGAGACAAAAATCAATGCTGCCTTGGGAAAACGTCAGGCTTTGAAGCCCAGATGCAACGAAGCATCAAAGCAACTAAGCTGTTTTATTTAAAAGAGAAGAAAGCAGAGGTGGCTGCTCCGAGGGGGCAGCGGGAGCTGCTCCGCGGTACCTTTGTGCAGGTTTTCCAGGGGCTCCAGGACGCCGCGACGGAAGGAGGCCATGGGGTCCTGCACGCAGGAGCGCAGGCTGAGCAGGCTCTGCAGGTGGGGCTCCCGCAGCAGCTGCTCCCGGTAGGCGACGAACTGGGGTGAGCGGCAGAGCAGCGCGGCCACGTTGTGCACAAACTCGGGCACCAGGCAGGTGTAGGCGTTATCCGCTTGGCAGTAGTGATAGGCGACGACCTAGGGGGAAAAAGACAAAAAGAAGAAAAAAAGCAGATATTAAGTTGGACAAATTGTCGGAAGCAGCGTTTTGCGTCGGGTGATTTGATGCGTTCGGGCAGGTGAAGTCTTTAAGGAGAGCGCGTGTTAACCGCCTGTGACAAGGGCCCAGGGGAAGGGGGTGATGCAAAGAGGCACCGATTCGGAAAAATTACCGGATCTGCCACTGGAGGAACAGACGAAAGGAGGTGGTGGCTGTTTGTGGAGATGGACGGTGACAATAAGTGACGGATCCGGAGCGCCGTGCTGAGCACACCAGGGCAGAACTGCGCTCCGAGCTCCGTTTAAGTAATAAACAGCAACTGCTTTGCAAACCGGCTTGTTATGTTTTCGAATTCTGGACTGCGCAGAAGGGGACGTGGAAAGAACACAAGCTGAGAGGGGCACCTTGCAGCATGGCAGCACCCAGGAGCGATCACTTTCCCGCAGCAAGGAGGGAGGACTTCCTGTGCACTACTTACTGTTCCTCATTCAGAAAAACAAGCCAAAAAAAAAAAAAAGATTTCCTGAGCTCCTCAAACCCTATCAACACTTCCCACTTTTTCCAGGTTGCATGAAAGCAACAGGAGTGGGATGGCGGCCGTGGGTTGTGGTGGCCTCCGCATGGCTCAGGGGCGGCTCTGCACTTGAAATAGCCCCATGTGAGATTGGTGATGGGATAAGACACAGGAATTGTCCTTCAAAGCCTAAACGAGGTGTGATGCATACTGTGATGATAACGCCGGGCTGTTATCACAAGCATCAGGTCCTAATACTTCTGCTTAAGCTTTAATGAATACCTCCCAGTTCGTACTGCCAGCCAGGCAAAATATAACGTATATTCTTAGAAAGAGCTGGGAAAAGCAGCAATAAAGGTAATGGTTTCTACTTGCCAATTCCATTTATTGGCAGATTATAACTCAGGTAACGTTTGGAAGTGACCGTCCCTTGATATCACACTYCCCAAAACAGAAGCCCCATCCTTATACACAGATATAAGTCTTTCCATACAGCGCCTGTGACTTAAGTCCGCTCTTTATGAGGAATGCAAAAGACCAAATCACGGAGAAGATGATACATCTACAACCTGTTCCCAACTGTCACCGTTATATTCCTTGTTCTGGAACACTGAAAGATTGCACTTAATAGACGGACCTGAAAATAAAGCAGTAAAACACGAAGAGGAAGGGGAAAACGCTGTGCTGCTCTCAGAAATGCAACCGTGCCAAAACTTCGCCTTGATGTTATTTATTCTCTGTGACATTTTCTCAATTCTCAAATCACAAAGAGAGACACTGCCAAAGGCTGGCGCTGGAGAATCTGTGCTAGAAATCCGGCTCCTCGCTTACATAAGGGAGTCGGGGCGGGGGACAAGCAGCTTCCTCCTTAGAAAGTTCGGGAGCATTCGGGAAGTTTCGCTCTGCCACGTTTGGGAGCGAGAGCAGCTTTGCCAGCAGGAATGAGGGGATCCATTCCCCCATGGCAGAGGAAGGTGCTTGCCCACAGCTGGGAAATGCGTTCCAAGCCTGTTGTTTCTCCCCTGTATTAGGTGAAAACCTTTAGTACCCCAAACCCATTAACTTCTCTAGGGTGGGTTCCTCTCCCGTCGCAGTTATTCCATCTGTATACTTAATTAATGGCTCATGAATCCAGCTGGAGAGATGGGATTGCCATCTCCAGTGCTTAGCAGACTCATCTAAGCATCCCACCAGTGCTCACATCATCACACTGGTGCTTAGCCTGGGAGTTATTTCTCTCCTCCTCTTTTTCTGGACTGGACTAGCCAAAAAAAGGCAGACAAGAAGCCAAAATAAGAGCTTTTTAGTCCGGAAATAAATGTTCCTTTGAGAAAGGCATGCTTTGAGAGGTTCCATGAAAACACAGAGAAGCCACAGCACTGTGCATATGCACAACTGTTTTCCTGCAGCATATTTTACCTCGGCTGACTCCACATGCTGGAGTGCGGGGTCAGGAGAGCTCCCAGCCATCGCTGCCATCTGTGCAGGCTCCGGGTGGCACAGCCAGTGCTCACCCACATTTTGCAAATGCATAAAATCCAGGGAAGCTGGAGAAGTCACTTCCAAGTCACTCCACTCAAAACGTGGGCTCTGAGCACCGAGATCCTTTCCTTCCAAACCTAATTCTGCACAATCTGCCCCCGTTAATGCCAAGCAGCTCTCTGGCCTGCCAGGGCTGTTCTCCTAAAGTGATGTGGAGAGCCTAGCTGGCTATCCACCAAAGAGATACAGGTATCAGGAGCTTTTTGGTGACTTTTTTTTTTCCCTTTCCACATTCATTAGGTGTTCCAAGGCTTGAGAACCACCAGGCAGGGATGCAGCACAGCAGAGTCCCCAGCTCAGCGCTGCCCAGCAGGACCCCGGTCCCCGTGGCTCCCGACGTGGGCGCAGGCAGCATCTGCACTTCCGCTCATCGCAAAGGCCACGAGCTTCATCTTCAAGTRCAAAAGCAGCAAGCCCTCAGGTGCTAAAACCAGCAAGATTCAGGAGTGTTTCTGGCCAACTTCTCCAGTATCAGCCCTCCTATTCTCTCCTTTCTGCTGCCACCGCTTCCCATTCCCCTTTCCGTCCAGCCTCGCGTAACGCCCACAATCCCTGATGTCTTTTTCTTCTGCCTCTCATTCTGCTCCTCTTCCCTGTCTGCCCTTTCTTGGACACGCTCCCAGCAAGAGCGGCCAATTCCTCGATGCAGGATCTGTGCATCTTTCCTGGAGCTCTTTGCCCCATGCCAAAAAGGGATCCTAAAATCGCAAGCATCTATGCCCTAGATCTTTAAGGCCAAGCCACCAATCCTGCCTCATTTACACTATATGATCATTTCCCTTTGCTTAACTTGATATGGGTTTTGTTCAGCTGCCAAAGTATGGAGGAAATCCACAAAGTCAGTGAAAAATGGGAGATATCTGCATAGAGATGAGATCACAGAAGGCTGATGGAAGGAAAAGGAAGACACTGGCCTGTTAGAACCAGGATAGCTATTGCAAAAGTAATGGAAAATGCTGCTGGAACTGGAATTAAATGAATATTAAAGGAAAGTAGTTGGGAGAGGGGGAAAGGAAAGGCTGGGAAGCAGGACATGCTTCCCAGAACACGACATGCCAAGAGCAGGTAACAGCCAGGAGCAGTAACGTGAGAATGGTGGGAAGGACGGTGTGAACATCAGAGGGGAAGGAAGAAGAGGGGCTGAAGAGGCTCTGGGGAAATAAGTTATTTTTKCTTAATAGGACAGGCCAATTTTAAGCAGTTCCCTGGCACTATTTGTACAAAATAGGATCTTCCAGTTAAYGAGCCTTCCTCGGATATTGCGCCTCTAGGGTGACCTGCCACAGCCTCCTCCTCTTCCCATCCACCTCCACGGGCCCATCCAGACCCCTGGGCTAGCGGGATGAGCCCCGCAGAGCCCTGGGGCTTGTGGAAAAGCAGCAGCTCCTAACAGGGGGGCTCCAGGGGTTCCCGTTCCTGCACCTACACAGATTTACCTCCTACCCATGCAAAACAGCTTCACCTGAGCTCAGGGTGGTGCCATTTGCCAGGTGTCTGCAATGCTGCAATGAAAGGGGCCAGGCAGTGTTTTACCCCCCACATGTGACTGTGAACATCTGCGGGGACCCAATTTATGGCGAACATCCCTTACTTCTCCCTTGCTGCATACGCTGGTAAATGCCTCCTGTAACYCGTTAAAACTTGTTAGCATTGCAGGCTGCTGAGGCTCAGCAGCARCGGGCCCTTCTAAGTTGGGGATCATGGGAGTTGATTGCTGGGGATCACCTGGAGATGGAAACAACAGTCTGCAAGGACAGCAACGCTCATCGCTTGCTCTTGCCAGGGCAATGACGTCCAGAAGGATTTCAGTGCAAGGAAAAATGCAAAAAGAATGCCAGTCCCCCGCAAAAAACAGCACACCATGAGGGAGGTGCAGAGTGCTGCCTCTTTAATGCAATCTTCCACTTAAAATGCTTACTTTCCACATTCCCTTTTTTTTTCCTTGAGTTTCGCATTACGGTTCTAGTGTCATCGCAGGCAGCGTGTTTACAAGTGCTAAATAAAAGCAGATGGATGGAGCAGCTCCACRGAGCTCCGAAAGCTGCTCTGCGGGAAGGGATGCCTGGCGAGCAGCGCCCGGAGTGGGGCGACCACGAGCACGGCGGGAGGCCCCAGRGTCCCCGCTCCCCATCACGGGGCGCCTGGGGAGAAGTCCCCTCATCCTGCCCATGGCACGTGCATATATGTTGAAACAAAAGGCTGAGCAAGCGCGGCTTGCCAGAAATGCTAATGCTTTATTTGCAAGTGTCAAGATGGATGTGAAAATCCAAGCAGTTTTACACACGCCTCTGGAGCGGCTGCCAGCTCTGGCAAGCGCGCAGAGCTGCTTCTCCCTCGCCGCGGCCCTCGCGGGGCACAGAGCCCAGCGGGCTGCAGGAGGTGGGCAAAGTGGCAGAGATGGCCCCAGAGAGCCTGCCTCCGAGCGCCGAGACCTGCAAACGGCCTCTGCTTTAAGGACAGCTCTTCTGATTAAAAAATAAACCAGGGAACGGATTCATGAAACCTCCGCGCGGAAGCTATTAAACATACATATGTATTGCACACACAGTGAGGAAGGTTCCTTGCAGCTCTGGTTGTCCCAAATTCATTGCAGACCCCAAAGACTACACATTTTTTTCTCACCAGAACCCATTTCTGACCAAAGGGAAGGGCTGAGATACCTCCAGGGCAGCCCATCGTCATCTGGGATGCTTTTCTCTTTCAGGACYGACTGCTGTGGATAACAACAGGTCAGTCCAGCACAGACTGGATGCAGCCTGTCCCCATGCATAGATTTGGCAGGAAAAAAAAATATATTCTCCTGATACTGTTTTTCTAAACTAGCTCATTGCTAAGCATTTTTCTTCTCCATTAATTTGCTGGTGATCATTGGACTAGAAATCAAGGATGACTTCAAATGGCTCCTAAGAACAGGACGAAATGCTGCCCTTTCCCAGCACGACAGGCCGGGGGATGCATGCTGAGCTCCTGGGAGGCTGTGCTGCTTCCCCTCCTTTTAGAGTTAATTTCTCATCTCTGACTACACCAGCTAAAAGCAACCCTTGCCCCCAAAGATCTTCCCGCACAACAAGTGGAGCACCAAGYGCAAGCGTGAATAATCCAGAGGAGGAAGAACAACTGTTCACCTTTCATTTCTGTCATCAGAACCGCACAACACTGCAGTTTAGGGGGGTAAGTGACATTTTCCAAAGGCACAGAGTGGGTGAGGGAGCTGGCACGCTGCCCACCAGCACCGGCAGCCTCTGCCAGCGCCGCGGGGCCACCACGGACGGCACGAACCCCCTTGCAGGAAGCTCTGCGTTCCTCCTCATTGCAACGACCACAGCGCAACCTGAGAACACCCTTCCCTGCGTCGCGCAAGCAGAGGTGGAACATCTGCACTTAGCTCTGCTTCCTCACATATGTTTTATATATCTCTTAAAATAGTCCTGACAATTGTGGTTGTCCGTCACTGCCAACACTTCCCTCTCTGCTTCAATCCTGACTGCAGGCCTCGTGCAGCTCCCCAACACACGGCCAAGAAATATTTTTCCATGTGTTGAAGGAGAAACGTCTCACTAACCTGCAGATCGAGACTTCCCTGCCTTTCCTGGGGCTCTTCTCTTCCTCCAGCCAGTTGTACAAGGTTGTTCCAAGAGGGCCATTAGGAAATGTTTTCTTCCGCCGCTACCGATACGGAACGCACTCTTCTCTCCCTTTCTCTTGCATCTARGGATATTTCACTTTCTTTTCTTTCTTTTTTTTCCTTTAAAGTTAGACTCTGGACAGCCTTTAGCCTACCTCCAAGGAAGGTTTTTTCCTAGGATGACCTACAAAATGCTGAWGGAGAACACAGGGTCAGGTCTTCAGGTTAAATGGCCAACTCATGTCAAGAGACTATTTTTACTGCCCTTCAACAGCAGTTCAAAGCCTGCTCCAACAATAAACTTTCCTGATCTTTCAAAGCCAAGGTAGATGCCAGTGACCAGCTTCTTCAGKGAGGTGATCATACGCAGACCAAAGAGCTCAAAGCTGTTGGTTTAATGGCTTTTCAATTCTGTTGTCAGGTCAGTAATCCTTTTTTCTGCCCAATGTCACTCAGAGACTTCAAAAACCCCAGCTGGGCTTGAAGAGCCAGTGTTTATTTTATCTAGGAGGACATCATATGGCACAGTTCCTTCGAAGCAGATCAATTTATCTGCTGTTGACAGAAAGTATTCGTCAGTGGTGCCGAGCAGTGCAGGAGGTTACCGAGAGTGCACCAACACAGAGCTTCCAACTATCAATCTGACAAACATCCTGAAACATTTTATCTGCCTTTATCTAAGGTCCTGAAGGCTTGATAATCCATCAAAACTTCCTGCTTGCTCCACGTTGTCCTGGAAAATGTTCTCATGTAAGTAAAAGACAGTTGTTGCTTATGAAAAAGAATGACCAGCCGGAATGTGGAACCCAAAAAGGAAAAAAAGAAAAAGACCGAAAGATCAAGCCAAAAAAAAGCTGTATTTTCAACAGAATGACCCTTTGCCATAGGGAGTGAAGGTCAATCAGGATTTAAGCCTGTGCTTCATTTTAGTGTATGACTTAATTCAGGCATGGACATCAGCACGGCTTGGAAGATGAGCGCTTCTGTGAGCTGAGAGAGATCAAATAACTCCTGGTTACATGTTCTTCTTGGCACCAGATAACAAGGGACCATTATCTGCATTTTCTGCTAACGGAGGCAGGGAGACGAGCCATGAGCTCTCCAAGGATCCCAACCAGACTAAGGGCAAAGCTGGCAACAGAATTGAGGACTCCGAATGCCGAATCAAGCCCTGCTGCTACTTCTCTGACTCATCCCAGGAACCATTTGCTGAACAGTATGAAGCTTTTCCAAAGTTTTGCATGCTGTGTCAGCTATTCCAGGAAAATTAATGATTCCAAGAATCCTAAGGTCAAGTAATCAGCCTTGGCATTGATCCTTCCTTGAAGGCCTCATGCTTGGAAGCCACTGACAGCTATTTCTGGAATTAGTCAACATTTACAGTAGTCAGAACTTACTGCAAGATGAACAACTCCRCTAGCAATCCAGATTCCTAATCCTAGGACATCCGTACGTCTCTGAACGCCTTTGTCATGCTCTGACAGCAAACCACACAACGCATTTTGCCAAAATTTGGGCTAGAGGATGGACTGCTCTTTGAAAGCTCTTCCTAAATGTGTCTCCAGCCAAGCTAGTTCTATTTTACCTTTGGCTATGGGGATTATTTCTCACTCTCCTCTCTGCTGATGGGAGATGCAAGATGTGGGTAACGTACGCACGGGGTTTGTCACCCCGTTTGACAAAGTCASAGCCCTTAGCTTTGCTCAGGGGGAAACCAAAGCTAAACCCATAACCATCTATCAAATACATATCCAGCAGGATTACTTAAGCACTCGAGGGGAAAAAAAAGTCTAGATAGATGAGGTATTGGAAGCAGAGAGAGAACACTTTACTGGCCTCTCTGCTGGTCTGTGATGTTTAAGATTTACAGAGAATACGATGACTAATGTGCTCTGAGCAAAAGCAGAGCTGGCCACTGTGCTGCTCTCAAGGAGGCTCCGTGGAAGAGGAGGCCGTTCCCGCGAGCCCTCGCATTTATTTACACAGCTATCTCCTGCTCTCTGCCTTGCCATCTGGCTGCAGGAGAAAACAGATAGGGCACGGCAGTATCTGGCACGAAGAGCCAAGCAAAACAAGGCCTGGCAATAATTTAGAGCAAAGCCTTTGCTAGATATTTTCCTCCTCCAAAGTGGGAGCCAGCAAAGAGGAAAGCGGCAAGTGCTCCCATCCTCCCAAGACGTGTGGGAGGCGTGAGCTCCTCGCCTTTCCAAGCCATGGAATGGCACCTTCCCACCAGCACCGAAGMGGGGCGAAATGTCACAAATACAATAAAAGTCGAGCTGTAAATCTCACCTACACCAAGCAAAGCCGCCACGCACAAGCCACGCTCGTCCAAGCAGCGAAAGGTCTGCGCACTGCTTGGAGGGCTACAGCTTCTCAGGTCTACTTCTCCCCAAACCTTGGAGGGCACCACGAGGCAGTCCCCACGTTCAAAGCACTCGCTCCTTAAAGCACCAGACACTGGTCACTTAGCTCTTTTGTTTTCACTATTCAGGAAAAATAACAATAGCGGCAGCTATGGAATATCCTAACATGCCTACTGTTGCAATGACAAAGCTTGACGGCTGGAAAAGAGAAACCCTCCAAGTAGAAAGGGAGTGTAGTTGATGTAACGGAAATTTGGTTTTACAGAAAGAGCTTTCCTATGGTAATAAAGCCTGTTCCGGAAGGTTTTTCCTTACATCTTTCCCGCAAGCACTAGAATGCACATGTTTTCCAGCAAGCAAAATGCCGTAAAACAGGAGACCTTCCAAGAGCTTCCTTAAACTTGCTCCCTCAAAGACTAAACCAGCACAGAGCCCATTTCCTACCTGCGAAGCCAGTCTCCTCATGGCCTCTTCCTGGCGGCGCCGCATCTCCGGGGTCCCCGGGCAGCTCCCGCTGGCGATGGACGAGTGGGCGGAAGGTGGCTGTGCCAGGGGCAGTTCTCTGTTTGCATCCACATCTGTCCCAAGGAAAGAGCTGGTGAGTTGCTAGAGGACACGTATGTGCAGCAGCATTACTACCGAGTGCACTATTGATCATTTCTAGCTGTGCATTCCCAGTAGTCCCCATACTATCCACAAAGGCCCTTTGGGGCTTCACGCAACAGCAGACTGTGGTCCCGGGCCACCCACCACAAAGGCTCCCAAAGAGATTTCAGTAGGAACCAACACATGAAGGCCTGCTAAGATAAAGCTCTGAGCTTGCCGCAGTCATCTCTTCCATAGCAACTTAAGCAGTTATGAAATAAGCACCTCACTGCGCAAATTACGGTCCTGACAGTCTGATATATTTTAGTGCAAGGTTCTCCTAGTCTGCAGGTCTGCCACATCTTCCCTTGCTGCGATCTACCAACTGCTAACGCGGCTCTGATCTTCAGTAGAGAGAGATTTTTTTCCTGAATTATGTCACTACGACAGGCATAAATGGAGTGTCACAGCTAGCACATCTATCTGAAGGCCATTAAAGAGATCAGGGAGAGGAAGAAATTCAGAGAAATTCAAAATAGCAACAGGACCTGGAAAGGGCTTACAAGCAAATAATGAATTATACGAGATCATCTCTGTAATATCTGACTGCTTTGCACTGCACTTTGGCAGTTTCTTTTGCTTGGTAAAGTAGAAATCAGCTTCACCATTAGCTGAAATAGAAATATGTTTCAGTGCATGAAAAAAAAATCAAGGGCATTTTCATTACAATTCTCTGGCAAGATTAGGACTTCTGAGTTCTTTAGGGAATAAAGACCCRTTTGTTGAACAATTCTGAGGGCTTCTATCCCTGTAGATGACACGGGGGAGTCTTTCACCTTTCAGCCTCATGAATGCACCTGAGTGAGAACTGAGAGATGGTGGCTTTGGTCTGACCAATGATCCTATCTATGTCCTTAGTGCATGAAAGATGTGGGGCTCACAGAAGTTATTCAGCTGGCGACAGTCTCTTAGATCTCCCCCATCCCTGTAACCAGAGTGGGGAGACGTACAGTTGGTGCACTGCAGGGCTGGAGTTAAAATAGGGAAGGCAGCCCTGCCTTTCACTACACATTGTTCATTTAGCTCTGACAAGTGACATTATCCAACACGCCAGCGTTTGGTGACATTTCAGATGTTTTTACATGGTAAGAGTACTCGAATGCAGCAAACAGATTTAGTGACAGCTTCACTGAGATACAGTGACCCAGATCCTTAAAGACACCTTTAGGTGTCTCGCCTGGTATTTTGATTGCTGTCTTACTCACTTAGCAGGAGGGATGTGGTTGGGAAGGGCTGTCAGTTGYACCTGCGGAGCGGCGCGGGCTGGATGGGACCACAAGGTCCCAGCTTGGGCAACTTCAAGTCTACACAGAGTCTGCAACCTCCTCTAACTCTTGGTACCATCATAAAGCTCAATATCGGTCATATTGGGAGGGGGATGCAATGGTTTGACACAGATTTATAATAATGAAATCCTGGCAATTACAAGTAGGGTTTTTCTGTCGAGCAGACCAGGGAGAATCTGCGATGTCTCTATGTCAGAAAAATAAGAGACAGACTATTTTGACTCTGCTAAGAGCATCTTTGGAACGGCAGTAGTATAAATATTGCCAGCAGGCCCTTCCAGAGCCACAGATTTGGCAACCAACCCTAAAATGATTTACCGGGGTTGAAGAGCAAGACGATCTTTGCAGCCAAAAAAGCCACGGGAGTCAAGAGAAAGAGTGTGGGTGACACAAGGATGCCAGCACTTACGTTTCGGGGAGGCGTGGGGGCTGTCGGAAGCGATCTGCCTCATGCGCGTGCCGTGGCAGCTGAGGGCCACCAGGCGGGAGATGATGGCTGTCTTGCCGAAGCCGATGTTGCCGACAATGACGACGCCGCGGTTGACGCTGGCATTGGTGCTCTGCAGCTGCGCGTCTATCTCGTGGAAAACCCAGTCGCGGCCGACGAACACCGACTCCGTGGTGATGCTGGGCACCTCGAAGAGCAGCGGCTTCAGGGAGATGTCGGGCGGCCGGTAAGGGGCAAAGCGCACTGCAAGCACCAAAGCACAGCAAGGAGGTGTGAAGGCCAACGCTGGAAGAGCAAAGCGCTGCCAACAAAATCACTCTTTGGTCTTTTGATTTAGCCCCCAAAGGCCACGCTGCTGAGGATGCTGTTTGACATTTACATTCTAGCAGAAGCTTGACATAACTGGGAGACATGTGAGCCCAAGACAAGATGCAGTGACAGCATCGCTCCTACCCCGAAGAGCACGAGGGCAGACGGGTCCCACCAAACCGCTCCACCTGAATCACTCTAAACTTATGAATGAAATTCTATGTTAAAATAGAATTTCTCAAGTGGGCATTAACATAAAGGAATGGAGCTGCACTGGTGGAATGACAGTTCGGAGCCAGCTCTGCCTGTGCATCACTGTATGCGCAGGATGCGGCTTGAAGTTGATGGGGCTGCCAGGGCCAAACTGGAGCTGTGGATCACCCTGGTTGAATTCCGTTTGCTTTGAAATGAACCATCTCACACCAGGCTTTGGGCTGGGAAGTGGACTTGAAAGCTCAACTTGGTCAAAGCAGCCTATCAGTTACAACTCCAGTGGGTTTTATCGACAGGGAAGGGATTATAGCTGTGCTATTACCCCGAGATGTTGCTATCAGCCTCCTTGCCTCCTGAGCCGACCGCTGCGTTAAGCGGGTCTCTTCTGCGCCAGACCCTTTCTGGAGTCACGCAACGAGTTGCTCTGGGAGATGCAAAGACGAAGCCCCGAACAACAAAGATGCTGCATTTCCCTGAATCTTCCCCAAATGCCATTCACCGCCCCCCCCCAGAGCTGCTCCTTGCTCCAGAAATGGGGGCTTCACTCTGGCCCTGATGCTGCCACTTGGGAATTCCAGCATGGGAAGCTCTGCTAAAACAGCCCATATTTCTTTCCAAAAACTAGCCCTCTGCCTTTATAATCCACACCAACCATACTGCTGCCCTCTCCAACAGTGAAGACGGCCCAGAATGCCCTCCAACCCACACCAATGAAGGGCATCCTAAAGCCAGTCTTTATCCAAGTGGAAGCAAATATCTATATTTGTATCTATACATCTTGGCTGCCACATAGGAACGGCATCTGCTCAGCTACAAAAGCCTTGGCGAAACCACAAGGAAGAGACAGACCTACTTATCTACCAAGATCCGACTTTCCTGCCCATCCAAAGTAAGCAGCAACGTTCACCCAGGCCACGGTGAAGACCCTTCCCTTCTGACTGCTTGCTAGGAGRGCCCGTAACGGGATCGAGATCATGGGAAACGGCAAGGAAATTTAGGGAGAAACCAGCACCTGGCAAACTTGTAAACCAGTACCTTGCTAGAAGGTACCAAAAATAAGTATGTGCAATGATATGCAGTGATAGCAAAGCGCAACCCAAGCCGAGGACTTCCCGTTGGAACAAGGCTGGCGGCTGCAACGGCCCAGATTGGAGCGATTTCATGGGAATAGCTGGAACTTGCAGCATACTACACATTCTGTGATAGAAAAATAGTTCCAAATAGTGGCAGTTTGGGGGTTTTCACCTCCTCTTCTCCTATTTTCACAAGTAGCCTCTCTGTGAGAGCCAGAAGCAAATGCCACAAGGACATGGGGCTGCCTCCATGCTCAGGAACGTTATCAAAAAAGAAAAGGAATAGGAAAAAGGGGGGAAAAAAAYAACAAAATCAAACATGCGGCACTCCATGGTTGTTAAATGCATGTCTGGAAAACAATTCGATCCTGTTCCTACAATAAAGTTTCATGTTTTGGATGCAACCGCCACAAATTGTGAAGGCTTGGCAGGTGCCTTGCTGTGAACATAYGGAAATTGTGTCTGTCAAAGTTTGCATTTTTATAAGTGCCTCGGCAGCCAATGCAATTTCATTACAAACCGCGGTCCAAAATGACTCCAAAAAAAAAAAMCTTTCTTTTTGCCTTTTTTTTYYCCCCCCYTTTTTTTTTCTTTTTCCCCGGCAGAGCCTTGGGGGCTCTTTACTCTTCACTTTTTCTCTTGTAGAAAAGGAAATCTCCAAGTTTCCATAGAAAAGAAAAGCTCAAAGTTTCCGCCCTTCGTCCAAAAGATTAAAAACGCCCTTGTCGGGGAGCCACGAGGGGAAAACGGGGAGATTTTTCGCAGCACTTCCTGCTGCAGGGTGCAGCACGGGCGCCTCAGAGAGGGGTCGTCCCGAGGGGCCGCGCGGGCTGGCCCTACCTCGCAGGTCGTGCTGGGCGCGGGTGCCCGCCGTGCTCTGCCGCGGCATCCGCAGCGACGTGCGCAGCGGCGCGTGACGCTGCTCGTCCAGGTACGCCAGGTCCTCCAGGTGCGCCGAGCTGGTGGCTGCCGAGAGAGCACACGGGGGTCACGCTGCGCTCCCACACACATAAAACCTTTAGTTTTACTCCCCTTTATTCCTTTAAAATTTTTAATTTATAATCATATTATTATAATTACATTAGATAAGCAATTGGCTCGATGACAAGATGCCCCTGTGGAAAGAGGGAAGCTTSAACCGCTTGGAAATACTATTCCCAATTATAAACAGAAACTCTGATTATAAATAAGCTAAAAGGTTCTGCAGATCACAAGCTCTGTTCMCGTTCTGCTAATCAGGTCCAAAATCCCTTTTAAACTGCCAGTATTCAGCTCTTCAGCATTTTGTTTGGCTCTGATATTGCTTTTTGGGATATATTCATTATTATTACAATTCTGAAGCATCAAGATGGTCCCATGTGGGTAAGTGAATACTGAATGAAATGCCTGCAACTTCTAATTCATTCCCTCCTTTAGTATTTGGTCACTTACCGTAACGAGGTTATTGCTGTAAATTGAAATAATTAATTAAATGGCTTGTTCAGAGAGCTGCTGCACAGCCCGTGTTAATGCCCAGGGCTGTGAAAGGGGAGGTATTTCAAGGTGGCTCTTGGGGCTCACAGACCCCTGTCCCCATCCTGGTATTGACAGGAGTTTGAGGAAGACAWGGACAAAGGGCAGCTAAACCCTTTGGTGTCTGCCAGCATTCCACCATCAGGGCAAAAGGTTGGCGAGCGGGAGTGAGAAGAAAAGCAAGAAAAGAAACATGACCCAGACCTGGGCTTTGCTGTCCCTCCTGCACCACTCCTGGGACCTCGCTTGGAGGCTCACTGGGAAGCAGTGGAGGCTCACTGGGAAGCAGCAGCTGAGAGCCGAAACACTGCAATGAGAAAGCTGGGGATTGCGGGCGGAGGGAAGTTGTGTTTTTGCAAGCTCGAAACCCGCCGTGATCAGCTCGTGGACCCTCTGCCGCAGGTCGCAGCGTCACCTGCRCCAAGGGGACAACGCGAGGAGCTCCCGCGCACACCGGCCTGTGCCGCTCGGCTCCCCGTTTGCAGCATTAATGCCATTTTTATATTTGTGGATGAGTGTATATACGTATCTCCTCCTCATTCTACTCTTTTTTACATATAGAAATATGCATCTCTCTACATCTACCCGTGCAAGAGGATAAAGATCTAGCAGTGAGGCAGAAGCATGACTGTACAGTGCTATGGGGGCTCAGCAGAGATACATACATATACATACATGTGTGTATATATGTGTATATAGGCACAGACACTCTGGAAACAGCCACTGCCCTGCCCTGAGCCCCGCTCCAGGCCTGGCTAACTCCTGCAGGCAAATCCAGCCGAGGATTCAATTTCTTCAGGGAAGAGCAGCCGGCACCATTCCCTCTACCCAAGGAACAACAGTTTAGCCCCAAAATCTCTTCCTGCCTTTTATTCCCCAGGGAAAAGGTGCAATATTCGATGAAAATTCACATTAGCCCTGAAGAGCGAGCAGTGTAACCAATGTCAACACTGGTAAACTTGACTTGTAGCCTCCTATTTTCTTCTTTAAAGTCCTCCATCCCCTTTTCAGATACGTTCAGATGGATGCATTAATTTTCCAAGCTGGGGTTTGGGTAAGGAGAAGGAATACAGATGGAAAGACACTCATTGTGCTCASCCAGAGACTCGGGTCTATCGAAACACAGGAGTCCATTTTTTTTATTACAAATAAAGGGAAATAAGTTAATTGAGCTTGTTCCAGGAGAACAGCCTGCAAAGACCTGGGGTTCTGATGGCTGCAGCTGCRTGGGGCCCTGGCACGCAGGAAAGTGGTTGGGAGGCAAAAAAAAAAAAAGAGTATTTTTTTAGCTGCTGAAATAAGCAAGCGGCTTCCTGGCAGAACAACCGTCCGTCTCCTGGGGAGAGCAGTGCTGCTGGAATCTTTTTTTTTTTTTTTTTTTTAAGAAGTATTTAATGAATCTGCAGTTTATCCTGTGTCCTGTCTGCAAAGCGGCTCTGAGGAGGTGAAGGGAACCCGCTGCAGACCAGGGCATCACGAGGAGCTTCAGCTCCTTTTGCTGCCCAACTTGGTCACTGTTCATCCGCACCTACCAGAGCTGGGGAATTACCTCCACTGCACCAGCCAAGGGGCTTTTCCACCTTCTCCACCTTCATCGTGATCTTCCGTGGCTGCAGCAAGAGGAGCTGTCCTCGCACACGGTGCACAGTGGCTGGCCTGAGAGGCTCCATCCCCTCTACATCTCCCCATGGCCTCTCTTTGCAACGGGCAATGCCGCCATCCCACCCTTTTCAAGGTCGGTGAATTGAGATTTAGCACCCTGATATGAAACTGAGGAGTAATTAGAGAAACCCAAGGCCAGTGAGAGGCTAGAAGTGATTTCTTTTTCCCTGAGCCAATGCTTCAGGACTTCAAGAATTATGTAAAACCAAATCTTGTAAAATCTACTATTGTAAAATATATCTTGTAAAATATAATATTAAACCATTGAAAGCTTCCCCTCAATGGCAAAGCTTACCCTGGGTAATAAGGTACAGTGATTGCAGATGAAGCACCAGCGATAGGAAAGTATTCCTCCTCAAAAACGCTGTTTGCATGCTGCTAATGCAATCCTTCCAAGAAAATGGCAGAGAAATAGGTAATTCCATACTCCAGTTCCACATACCCTCAATTCAACTCCCTCACAGCTTTCATTAATAAGTGCATTTCAGATTCGGTCACATCATTTTTGGTTGGACTGAGCTGGGCTGAGTTCTCAAGAAAGTGTCCAACATAACTCAGCAAAAGGGTAAATTTGGGGTTTTCTCCTAAGTGTCTTCTTGGTTTCATCTCTCCTTGCGACAATCATATGCAGAATTGCATCTAACCAGATGCTTTAAAAAAGGAGGAGGAAATGTGCAGATCTTTGCTTTATTGCAACATAGCTTGAGTTGCGGGGCTTGCAAAAAAGTACTGCAAAAGCAAGGCCTCGGTGGCAGATCTAATTAGGTTTTTTTTTCCCCCGGTGTTGCAGTGTATTTCCTTTAATATCCTATTCCTTCCTAGGCTATTTTTGTCTCAATTCTCTTCCCCTTGGGCAGAGGTAGCTCCGAGGAAGCCTCAGCTGCTCTGCTGCCCGTGTGGGTTTTAGAGGAGAGGAGAGGGAGAGGAGAGGGAGA
>NW_020454328.1:205965-368823 GCF_003342845.1 Nothoprocta perdicaria | reverse complement strand
GGGAGAGGAGAGGGAGAGGAGAGGGAGAGGAGAGGGAGAGGAAGGACATGGCTCAAAATTAAGAACCCCCTTTTGAAGCAGTTTCCCTCTTTTCCCCACTTGCTCGACCACCACCACTTGACCACGTATCATTCTGGGACGGAGCGAGGGGCAGATTTGGCTTTTTTTCTCCCCCAAGGTTGCATGCTGATGTTGCGGGGAGGAGAAACGTTGTTTTCCCGCACGCAGGGGACACGTTCCTCCTGCCGAGGRCGGGGATGCGGGGAGGCTCCCGCAGGGTCTCTCCAGGGGACGTCATCCAGCTACACTGATGCAAACCCTGCCCTCTGCTCACCAAGGCGCCAAGAATTTAAACTAGCACCTACCCCAGCATGAGTGGTTATTTTACATTTTGCAAAGGGAAAGCAAGAGGGGAGCTGGTGTTTTTTATGAACATTGTAATTCTCTATTAGCATTTAAACAGATATTATAAAACTGTGTATGTGGTCTCAAGAAGGCAGGATTTCATGTTTCATTTCAGGGGTTATAGAATAAGCTCTTTGTACGCGGCATCTCTCAAGACATTCGGCTTCATTCAGAAAGCCAAATGCCCCGCTCCAGTGCCAAGCAGCTTCTCATCATTAGGAGAAATAAAAAGTTCAAGTATATAAAAAGGATTATTGTGAATATTTGCCTGGGATGGGGTAGGAAGAAAATACAGCCGAAGCTCTCCATTTCTGGGAACAATAAAACAGCAAACTGACTGGATTCGTACGGTCCCCGTTATAAAACAGAGTTTTTAAAAATTATTAGAAGAGCAGGGATTATTTTAATAGGGGCTGTTCTCAGATCACAGCCTCCCAGGAACTGCAGCCCTCCCTCATATCCCACCCTGTAGCTGCAGCACAAAATCCTTCCGGAGACGTAAAACGCCCTGCGAGGTGGAGAAGGAAACACTTGCTTTTGAAATTGTTTATTGCCTTCCCAAAATCCTCGTCCAAATGATGGGAGCAGAGGTGCCTGGGACAAAAAAAGGAGATGCCAACAACTCTCTTCCCTGGTTATGTGCTATTGCTTTTCCTTTTTTTTTTCCTCTCCTCCTCTCTTTTTTAATGTAAAAAGCTTCCAGATTTTGGATTTCCACTACAACTAGTGATTACCGAATTATGTTTTGTGAATGTCACGCAGCAAGGAAAGTTGCTGCTAATTCTAGAAGAATTAAGCAAAAGGCCACACGCCTCGTGGTAATACACACTTGCAAATGCTCCCTGTCTCGAATTGCTAAAAAGGGAAGGGATTTTTCCTAATTAGAAGCAAGAAACTTCTGTATTTGCCTTTTATTTAAAAACCTCAAAACCCACAGTAATTTAATACAGTGCCAGCACATAATAGAGCTCAACCGAAGAAAAGTATTATAAAGTATATAGCACTAAGGTATTTGTTAAGAGAAAATACAATCACCTTCCTGTGCACACATAATTAAAGAAGCTACTTTAAAATCCTGAACTGCTAATGGGACTATCTTGTCTATAACCAGTGCTGCGCCTTGGCAATGAAGATCTTCATTTTACATCATTAAGGCCTTACTTGACCAGAATTTCATGCATTTTCCACTAAGTGCAACTAAAAGGCAGCAGGACTACACTTGATTTGCACAACTCTTTCCCTAATAATATGACCATTATGTAAATAACGATGTCTCAGATGACCATAGTCAGCAAGACATGCAGAAATTGCTGCAACCCAGAGCCTTAGGAGGGGCTTAATTAAAGCGCTGTAACAGCCATTACCCAGATGGTGAGCTCAAAGCAAAGCTCCAAAGGTTGAAGGCGCTGGGGCTTCCCAAGCCAAGTGAGTATAAGGATTTAATTTGGACAAAAACRTTGCATTTCCTCTTTATTTTCACACACAGCATGGCCGAGCTGCTATGCTAAAGCCATCTGGAATTGAAAGTCCAAATCCAAATTGTGTTAAACTTTGGGAAAATTTTAAGCTGTGCAACGCAGAAGAACTGAGACCTTTGAGTTTTCTTGCTCCTGAGATGAGGACAAYTTGCTCCTCTTACATCACATATACAAACCTAAGCGTTTTGCCATGATGCAGAGATGCTCCACCAAATGCAACATCCCACCCGGGCATTTTAACGCACACACAAGAGCTGCCAGTGCTTTTTGGAAAGTGTTTACCAAAAGCTGGTCTTTAAGAAAAGTTTCTGACCAAAGAAATGAATAATCCTCAATAATGCCACAATTAGAAAAGAAAAAAATAATTCAAATTCAAAGAAAATCTTAGCACACTCCATGGTGATGAGCACAGAAAAGAGATTTCTCTTTGAATAATGAGAACGTGAACCCGGCTGTGACACAGAGGCAGAGTCTCACTCTGGTAACAATACCCAGCTCTTACCTGCTACTGAATTTGGCCGTGGCATAAGGTAGAGCGGGATAGACTGCACTGACTGGGACAAGATGGTCTCCAGGTTCCTCTCCGGGATCTTGTTGAGGCTGTAGGTGGAGGCCGTCATGTTCTCGTCCACACGGTACAGGCACGAATCCATGCTGGACTTCTGCGACTGCCACGGCTTCAAGTTTCCTCCCGAGCCCAAGTCTTTGCTGCTCTCTCCTCCGTATTTTGTGCGTTCCACGTTTTCGGAGTAGCTTGTCAAAGTAGCTGGAAGGAGGAAATAGTAAATGAAATTTGCAACCGAGAGAGAATTGCTGGCAGCCGTGCCGACAGGCAAGGCAAAAGCCCAACATGATGCTCATCACATCTCCCACATCCACTTGCATCAAAGAGATGGAACTCAGTCTAATGATACTGTTTCTCAAACACCRCTTAGCTATAAGGTTTGGCCTCCTACTATTAAAAGCTATCCATAGATACAAAGAGTATTAAAAATAAAGTACAACTATATCYAAACACACCAGAACATGAAGAGCAGACATGGGTAAGGAAGAACCTCACCAGTGCTCCTCTCATCTGCTCATTTATGTTGGAGCTACCGCCTTTCAGAGACTGTTCTCAGAGAGGTTGATAAACCTGTTAATTTTTGCAGCTTTAAATAAACCCCAAACATTTTTCTGTGTATTATTTGATTTTAGAAATAAAGACAGCTGCTATATTAACTTTCAAAATGGTAACTGACAATATCAGACTGACTTTCACGCCTAACAACTCCCCTCAGTTGAGATTTGCTGTTTTTAATTCTGATTTAGCTCTTCCCCAGCCCTAACCCCTTTCAGACTTCCAAACTTCCTCAAGCCCCTACGTTCCCCATGCTCATCCCAGCCCCTAATCAAACCCTTCACATACTCAGATGGGAAGAAAGCGTAAAGATGTTTTGGGTGCCAAGAGTTTCAAATGAAGCTCCGGTTCAAACGCAGCCCACAGACAAAACACCCATCACCAGAAGGAAAGCTGCAGAACACTCCCATTCCCGCAAAGCATATTCCCAAATTTTCCAAAGAGCAGAGGGTACTYGAGGACAGTGCCCCCGGGCGACTCGGGGGCTGAGCGCTCGCAGCCAGGAGCATTTGTCCCTGTGGGATTAGCTGTGCTTTACAGGAATAATCTCCCTGGACAGTTGTGCAAGGAATGAGGACCCTCCTTTGGGAYGAATCCCCTCCCGACTCGCCAGGGGGCTGCTGCATCCCGGCTCTCTGCCCAAAATATGGGCAAGGGGGAGCAGCTGGGAAGGGCCCTTGCTGGTTACATTCCCTCAAACACCCCCCGGGTTGCAGCGTTCCCGCAGGATCTGCCGGCCCCCCAGCCCGCCTTGTTCCCTTGCTGAAACTCTCCCATTACGGCTTTTTGCAAAGGAAAACATTTTAAAGCATGTATTTTTTTCCTTCTGGGAAAAGCAGTGTATTAAAGTGCATCTCGGCTGCATCCTAGATATGCAATAGCACTTTTCTTTGAGCAAGTGCCAAGTGTGTTCGCAGCTCAGTAAATACTCTTCCTAATTCCCATTTCTTGTTGGCCCGTGCTCTGCATGAGGTTTTCAACTGCATTGAAATGCAGAGTCAAACCACACAGAGAATTTGTACCAAACCAGCTAAAACTTCAAAGTCCCTTATTATACTGTTTATGCTCTAGATTATACGCTCTAGATTTACTGAAGAAAGGTAGGCTAGAACTTCCGAGAAGCTCCYCTGACCCATCACACGAGGCATGAGGATCATGATGGACCTCGCTTGGACATGGGCACATGTGAAGGACACATCCATGTCCCCTGGCCTCCTCCCCTTGGAGGAGGAAACCCAAGTGACCACCCAACCGCTGGTGTCTCCATCCTCGTTGCCTTCGGGACGACAACCACTGAGCAAGTGCAAGGGAAGGATGAGCTCGACACGAGCGCACAAGACCTGTCGGCAAAACCTAATTAGCAAACGAGCTCGTAGGAGCAGATTGCCCATCTCTTTGCAAGCTCATCTTCATCCCAGTTTTAGACCTAATTTACAGGTCTGCTAAGGAGCAAGACCTAGCTGAAATGGCACACGCGTCTACTCACCCTGACTCTCCCAGGCCACCTGGTTTTGAAGGGCTGCTCTTGGACAGAGAGGTTCTGACCAGGGGGCAATGGCAATGGAGAAGGACGTGTGATACCGCAATGAATTTTTCCCAGAATTCATTAACCTACTTTGGTATGCAGCTCAGAATAGCTTACATATTTGCATTTGAAAGATCACGCAGGCAGAAGTGCAACAAAGGTTTTTGTGGCATACAGGAGCTGAAGCTAAGCCCAAATTTCCTGATCAGCCAAGCAAAATATTAATCATTAACACAACTAACTTCCCTAAATTGTCAGCCTTCCCCCTCTCTCTTCACTACAGAAATTGTTGACAAAGTAGTGTCTTCTTATCCAGGCAAATACTCAACGCTAAAAATGTGGAAAGGACAACCAGCTAGCACCAACCTGCCTGAATTTTCATAGCAATTACTGTTCTTCCACTGGGCCTTTACAGTTATTGAACACAGACTAATCGGCATATGTTTCCTCAAGATCTTTTCCACAAAATCCCTCTTCAAACCTATAGATTATGCCGTTGAAAAGCCTGCTACAGCAACCATTGGAATGGTCAAAATCTCTTTTCCTCTAACCCCACTCCTGCCCACTGTGGAGCTTCACAGAAGTATTTTGAGGACCAAGTCATGGATGCAGGTGACATTTGGGCACAGAAAGGCCCAAATTCCAGCCATTATAGCCAGACTTCCCACTCATGAGCAAACACAGGCACCAGCACCCAACCACCTCATCAAGCCAGCGCGTTGCTGCGCGGCCGCGTGTGGGGAACGAGCTACTCACCGATGATGCCGCTGTCGCGGCTCTCCAGGGTGGACGTGGGGCTGGTGACGGCGCCATAGCTGCAGTCCTTGGCCGTGACGCTGGTGCTGACGGGCGGCAGGGTGGAGCAGGGGCTGCTGGCGGGCGGCGAGGCCGTGCTGCTGGTCAGCGTGGAGCAGGGGCTGATCCGCTGCGTCACGGCCGCGCTCTGCAGGGAGCCGGCAGGGACACRTCACGAGGAGGAACACGTCATGGTGAAGGGGGACACGTCACGGCGAGGGGGGACACGACCCGAGGAAGGGAGACACCAGCTCCTCGAGCCCGCACGGAGGGCACTGACTTCCTTGGGGGGGGGTCGCAAAGAGCTTCGCTGCTCAAAGCAAAACCATCCTCAGTGCCTTCCCRCACCCACGGCAAACACGCGGGGACCTGGGCGTGCTCCTTCCCTTGGAGCGGAGTCGAGCACGGCTCCCACATCCAGCCGGAAACCCGGAAAACAAGCAAAGCAGCACGGCCCGCGGGCTAGCAGCAGAGCCAAGCGCAGAACRCTCGCATTTTCCTAACCCCAACGGAAAGGAAAGGCAAATAAACAAGAAGGACAATGCAGGGCGGCAAGCTTGGGCCCCCAGCTGGCTGGAAAAGCTCCTGGGGGCGACACGGCCCCAGCAGGACCTCACCTCTACTCATGGTGAGACCCGTCCCATACAGGAAATCCTATATGGGCCCCTGTGCCATGGGCATCCGCCCAGAAACCTCCCGGGACACGAGCCAGAGGCTGCTCCGTTAAGTGTTTCTTCCATTCAAGAAAAGTCACAATGGTTTTAGACCCTTGTGAAAAGGAAGTTCGAGATGGCGTGCCCAGATAGGAGAGGGAACGGCCTTCCGTGCCTGACAAAGTCTTGGGAAAGAGGAACGAGGAAAAGCAGCCGCAAAAAAGACTGGGATTTTAAAAGATAGTCTGGAAAGAAGCCGTAAGAAACCACGGAGAAGAATCTCAGAGGGGCCTGTCCAGGTGGACAAGTGGCTGACGGGGGAGTGAAGGGAGGGGACGGAGCCAAATTTTTCCCAATGAGAGGACAAGAAGCAACAAGCACCAGCGGGAACAAGGGCAATTCCATCTGAACAGTTCTGCAACGTGGATGCCTCTGAGCGCTCCTGGAGACTCCATCCTTGGAGACGCTCAAAACCTGCCCACACACATGTCAGGGCAGGACCAGATGATCTCGAGGGTCCCTCACAGCCTCAGCCCCTCTGCTCTGTCACTGTTTCTGGCCTAAAATGACACTGTAGTTCCTAAAAATTTAATTAGTTCTCATTTAGGTGCTATCAAAATGGTAGCACTACTACTATCATTAATTCTTTCAAGCCTGTTTTTTCTACGCTCGTTTCAAGTGTTATTTTAAGCAAATCCCTGCTGAAACCAATCCCAATACTAACAAAGTAACATCCAAAGATCTTAAAACACAGAACCATTACATTTTAAAGTAAATTCAAATTCAGTGCAAGACTGAATTTTAGCAGTTCATCTTCCTTCTAGCTGATAACCTTGTCCTTCCATCATGCCAAAAAGTCATATTCTTCTGTATTTATTTGTAGTGTTATTAATGCAGAAGAAGTTACTTGCAACCGAAAAGTACCAAATACCACAGTATATCACTTGGCATTGATTGATATGTTTTATTTTTGTATTGATATAGAAAAATGCTCCTCTATGCAAGTTTTAAATATAAATTTCCATTGACAGAACATCCTGTATTATTATTGCTGTTGTTTTGTCTGTCACATTTTCATGAAGCTTTGAAAAATTAAACTGTTCTGTCACAGTCTCATTGTCCTTTGGGCTTTGCTGGCAGCCAGTATGGTTAAAAAAGAAAGTTCCTGAATGTAGCAGAAAAGGGATTTATTCTCTGGTATTTGCGATCTCTCATTAAGGCAGGCGTGATTAAGGAAGAGGCTGCACATAAAACACGCAATTTCATAGCAATCTGGATTAGAAAATGTATCCTTTGACATATTCAAAATAAAGCAATTGAATGGAAATGCGATGTGCCAGATTTAGAGATTTTGGCAGTTTTAGTGAAAACACCTCTATTTCTTATCTTCACTTTAGCTCAGCACTGGCGAGATTGCAAATAATTATTTTCTCGCTTCAGAAGGCAACGCATGGTTAGAATAATAAGCAGCAGCCTAGGCCTGGCTTTTTACACAAAGAACATTTGCTTTGCCCAGACCACGTAAATTAACGAATTAAAACCCAGCAAACTGTTCTCATTTTTAAATTCAAATGCAAGCCCAACAGTCAAAAGTCTCAATCGGATTTTAATTAATCGATGATTAGTAGAAGGATTATTCTTCACAAATCCCAGAAAGGACTTGCTGCATGATTTTCAGTACCCACTTATGCAAGGCAGCTGGAAAAATTCAGCCTGAGAAGGAGAGGCAGGGGCTTTTCAGGAGATCTGCACATTGTGGAGCAGAAACAGGTCGATTTCAGAGCATATCTGAGAACATCTCAGCTTTGGAAACAGCTCAGGGTCAAYGGTGGACACCCAGCTGCAGGCAGATGTGGTCGGAGTCGCACCAAGGATCATGGAATCATCATGGTTTCATTCGCCCTTCGAGGTCATCAAATCCAACCCTTCGAAAAGGATGTCTGCTCCTGGTAGATAAGTCTACTGGGGAAAGGAGGAGAAAGACCACGTGCTGGCTGCACTCCCTTCAGGAGAACCTAGCAAATGCAGACAGTCCCAGGAGAGTCTCTAGGCCCCTTGGAGGGCTGGGGCGTCAAGAAGCAATGAAGGAGGTGGCTAATCTAGGCTGGGCAAGAGAAGCCTAAATTGCCTCCAGCTCTGGTTGAGGTCCTCCACTCTCTAAGGGAATATGGGGAGGATCTTTGCAGAAATGCAAAGGGAAAAGGATGGGAGGCTACAGGCACAAACTGCAGCAGAGAAATTTTCTGCTCACTATAAAGAAAGTCCTTCAAAGGGGGAGTCCTCCAGCACTGCAAGAGGCCACCCAGATTTTGAGAACCAGGATAAGGCTGGAGCAACGCAGTCGAGTTGGCCCTACTTTGAGCAGGAGGTGGGAGCAGATGATCTCCAAGAGGTCGTTTCCAACCTAAAATAGCCTGTGCTTCTAGGCAAGCACTGACAGCAGGAGCAGCTCCCAAAGAAAGGAAAGAATTAACTTGGTAATTGAGGAATCAGCTCTTCTTTATCTTCCCCAGCACATGAATAGCATTCAAAGGCCCAGTAGAACTTTTTTTTYCATGCAAAAATTAGCATGCAGCCTAAAGATATCAATCTATTTTGGAGCACAACTCTCTGTGTTTCTCTCAAGATTTTTTCTTTTATTTATTCTCCAAAGACATCTTTCACTTTTAAGAAAAGATGGGATTTTAATTTTTTTTTTTTTCAAAAGGCAACAACAAAAGGAACCATTTATAGCAGAAAGCTCTGCTGGGCTTTGAAGTATTCAGCTCAAATATGTGCCTGTTAAAAGTACATTTTCCAGCACAATGTATAGCAAAGTACAT
This sequence comes from Nothoprocta perdicaria, assembly GCF_003342845.1. Taxonomy (NCBI): domain Eukaryota; kingdom Metazoa; phylum Chordata; class Aves; order Tinamiformes; family Tinamidae; genus Nothoprocta; species Nothoprocta perdicaria. The sequence continues at coordinate 360,025 of NW_020454328.1, read as the reverse complement.
CTCAAATCCACCCCAATTTGCTTTAAAAAAAATGAATGAAATCATCAAAAGCTTAATGAATGCACTAAAGAGCAGAAGTTTTACCAAAGCTCATTTCTCGGCTCTACAGCATGCTCCATATTAACCCTTTAGAGTGCAAAGATAACGGATGACAAAACACCTTTGAGTTCAGCATGCAGGGAGCTATTTAACTATTTCAGCAATGCAATCCATGTGACTTGAAAATAAATGTACCAGGGGCAAAATTCTGCATATTTTGAAGAATTTTGAACCATACGAGAGAGGAGGGGAAAGGCTGCTAGGTCAGGTATGTTACTTTGACAGTACCAAGGCAGTAAGGACACGATAACGACATGAAAAGGCTTTTGCTCCAAGGCCAGCGAGGTACTCGCTGAGAAGCAAGACTCAAAGCATTCCCAACCTATGGATTAGAAAAAKACACCATTTCCTGTAATTCTGCGGTGGTTCTCATGAATGCAATGGCTGATYACCCTCCTGCTCTTTCATTTATTCCTACACACTCGCCCAGACCCACATGGTGTCCTGGAAGGACGGAAGGAATCGGACACAGCAGCCAGTTGGGAAAGAGAAACACAGAGCAAGTTCCCAGCCCCGCAACCATTTAGCTTGAACACACGGAGCCACCCGCTTGGCTGCCGCTTTCCATGGACCTTTTGTGGGGAATTCAAGGCCTTCAATCTGCTCCTCTGAACTGTCAACTAAAAAAAGAAAAAAATGTGTCTTATTTTCATCCTCATTGTACCGTTATACTGGGAGCGGAGGGCTGGGGAGCAGGAAGGAGAGATTGAGGCAGTTTCCTCAACAATCCACATTTTGGCCAGAATCAGGGTCTTATTGGTAGTTTGCCTGCAGCCAGGCAGAGCGGATTTGACAAGCTTTGTCACAACAAAGATTCTAYGATTTGGTTTCTGTAGCCATTTCGAAGCATGAAATCCTCACTTTAGGCCAACATGAGCAAAACGAGTGTTGCTATTTACCTGTTCCTGCCTGAGGGCTTGGCAAGACTTCACGTAAAACCCCTAAGATGCTTTGGAAGCCTTTTTAACATGTAAGGTGACACAGGAGCGCATATTTTTTCAATCCCTAGAGCCCGATTAGTGACGCTGCCCACCCCAAAGCACTTGCAGCAACAGGAAAACAAGGGCTGCCGTTTGGCCCGGCGGCAGCTCATCCCAAAACACAGGGAAACAAGGGAATGATGACTCCCACTTTAACGGGATATAGGACCTTCTTCTCCACAGCGATTACTTCTCTCTAATGACACCCCTGGCTGCCACGTAATTAGAAAATCAGCCCTTTCTCACACGCTGCATTTTAACCCTAGTCAGAGAGTTTCTGCAAGCAAAAGCGGGGACAGCACGGCTGGGACCTTGTACCTGGTTCTCATCCTGCACCTCCATGCTGTACTGGGGCCCTGGCTGAACCTCCGTGACTTTCTCTCCCAGGAGGAAGCCCAGGCGAGTCATGAGTGTATTCGCTGCCTCATCGACGGACGGCGGGGGGCCCAGCTCCTGCTCAGCGTCACCTGCGCGGGAAGAAAAACAAGCACGTCCTGTTARGAATTATTCCGTTTTGACATGGCTCACCTGGTGTTTTTACCAAGAAAAATACCTGTTGCAACTTCAGTATTAGTTTTTTCCAGTTATTCAGGTTAATCGAGCCTATCTGAATGCTATTTGCTGGTCTTTAATTAATTTGGGGTTATGCTTTGCTCAGGTTGCTAATATGAGTTGTCCAAAAGCGACTGTTATTCCTCCTCCCATTCCTGGCTGTATCCACTGTATTCTCCACAGCTCTCACCAGGGCAACTGCAGTCGTCTTCTCCCCTGCACTGTTAAAGACAAAGCTCTCCAGAGCCAACCTGGGAATGGGATTTCCTGGAAAGGGTGGCCGGGAAGCCAAACTGCTGCCTCCYTCCTATTGCTGCTGCCTCCAGGTTCCGGCAGAGCCTCCAGGGCTCCGGGCGCTATTTGGCTCTCCATTAACGAAGCACTAGGTGACACCTGTGGCAGCAGGTACCCCCACTAGTCACTCATGAAAAGCAAAGGATGGGATAGAAAGCTCTACACCTTCCCCATGGGTCACTATTTCTGACGTGCTTGAGGGTGGCTGCAAAGCACTGGCCTCCAGACACCAGGCTTCCTTGTGAAAGCACATCACAGGCTACGACAACGCAAAGGCCATCGGCCAATTCCACAACTAGGAGCAGAAACCGGCCGAAAAATTCCCCGAAACTTCAAACAAACCAACTCAGCAACCACTGCCCAGAAAACAAATCCTAAAGAGCTTGGGCCACTTGAGGGGGAGGCAGCGTGCAAGAGCCTCCCCATGGTCCCGCACAGGCGGGAAGGGGCCCTGTCTCTGCCCTTCCAAAGCAAATGCTCTGGGGTGCCTTTTGGCTCGGGGCTCTCCACACAACTCAGGTTCTCCTGCCCCGTTCGCATCGACGGCAGCGCTGATGCCTGAAGGTCAGGCTCCAGATCCAGAGGCTGCSGCTGCAGTTGTAAGAAACTAATTAGGATTTGCAATTAGACTACAGTTAATTATTCATCTGATAATGCACAATCTGGAAGGGAGCCCATCTCCATTTCCCAGCTCTGTCCCGGCTCGGGGGCGCTTCAGTGCTCAGCCTACAGCTACAGTAAAGAGATGTTGTTTTAAATAGAGCTTTCTGATAACAGGAAAGACACAAATCCCAGAATCCGGGAGATGCTTGAACCTCAGCAACCCTAAGCTCACTGGTCCCAGAAATTCCCATTCAGACTCGCGACTCACAGCTGGAAAAGCGCAGGGTGGTTTTTGCAYGGCTGCAAATTCAAAGCTCTGCTGCATCTCGCATGCGACCAGGGCCATGAGCAGCAGCACGGGGGACATCACGCGGCACCAGCCCTTAAATGGGGCCTTCACTGCTGCGAAAACAGATCACAGAGACCRATAACAGCAGCCAAGTCATTGAATCCCTCTTGGATTGCTTTATACGGCACTGACGGGACCGGCACGGAATTAAGGTGGAGACAAATTTAGACAGATGACCCAATTTGCTGCACTGCTGACCACCCACATTCAATCCATGGGCATTTACCATCTCCAGGAGTCAAGTGCAGAACAGACACATTCGGGCAAAATCAGAATTATCGACRCTTTTATTTCCAAGGTTATTTTTGTCTTTAGGGATTTTTTTCTTTTTGGCATCTATCCCAGCTATCCATATGAGAGTGCTCAGCTCCTAATTATGAGATGTTTATTATGGCCTCGGCAGAAGAGGTGACGTCCACGCCAGACATGGGAAGCGGCGGCCGAACCGGCACAAGGTAATGATGTGAGTGGCACCAAGGGGACACCCCCACATAGCACCCACCAACCCACGTGGCACTCAGCTGCCCCCCCAGGGCAGTGCTTCCCAGGCTATGGTTGGAAAATAAATTCCTTTAGATGCCGTTGTCCTGGCACGTGCTCTTTCCTAACCCCGTGAGATAAACCTCTTCTCCCAACCTTCCCAAACTTATTTCTTTCAAGGAAAAGGATCTAATTGCTCAACTTTTACCCACTTGGAATTTGTTGCCTTTAATTCCGACAGGGAAGTGCTGTGAACTCGGAGCACATTTTGGGAACTGAAATGGGGAGAGATTTACTAGGAGTTTGCACTGGATCCAAGGACTTTAATCACAACCATAGYCAGGAGAGCACAAATAAGAGCAGACAAATGCTTATGTCTAATGGCATAAATAAAAACCCCATGGACGCTCGCTGCCCAAAGTCTCCAAAGACGCAGTCTGCTTAAAAAGAGAGCAGCCAAAGGGAGGTTATTTTGGTAATAAAAAATGCAAGTAAGCGGCCTTACTTTGCATTGCAAGAAGTTGAAAATGGGACACCTGGATTCTCTGCAGTCTGGGTGCTGCAAGGGAGCGCCAAGCAGAACGGGGGACAATAAACTGAAATAACTGCCAATGTCCCCAGTAACTTCCAATTTCCTAGCACTAAAGCCATGGGAAAAAAAAATACCCGAAGTCAGCAGCAGCCACTTTCCCTACGCATGCACTAAATCCTATGAAGTGAAGCCTAAGGCTTCACTGCAAATGGAGGAAAGGCTGAAAATCCAACATAAACGTGGCTTAAAAGCTCTGAAACCAAATGACAAAATAGAAGAAACATGAAAACACAGCTCTGAAATGCAACTCTCATTATCTCAAGCCCATGAGGAGCATACGATGACTTAATTAAAAAAAAAAAAAAAAAGAAAGCTTCTGGAGTGAATTACTCTGAAAGAAGAGTCACAAGAGGATCAGATGGACAAGGCTGACGGGAGCTGGTTGAGCTGCACGAAGGGAAATCCCTGCAACAGAAAAGCCTTTCGGGGTGGATCAAACAGCGCCCACGTCTCGACGGGACGGGAGAACAAAACCAGCACAAAGCATCGGAGTGATTCAGTAATGCAAGAGCAGACGTCCAAAGCTGCACCTCAGCAATCGGTAATAAATCATTAAGGCAAATACTCAAGCCTCCAAAGAGAGAAGGCAGTAAGACACACATTAGCAGGTTGTTTTGGTTAAAATAATTGACCTTTCAGAGTTAGAGCCAAGCTCGGGATGGAACAGATGGGTACAAAGAGCGAGAACCTCAAAAGGCCGGTAATAAACGGATGCTGCTTCTGGGTTTGATCTTTGATTACATAACTATGATTTTATCTAAAGACCTTCCTCCCTCTTTTTGTGATTTAAATCTACCCTATTACTATGTACATCCGCTTTGCATTGTCCCGTGCTCATCCGAGCTGGCCTGGAAAACACTCTCCTCTATTTCAGCAGATCCCTGAATTAATGGAGAGGGTTTATTAGTCCCATGGCCAGAAGAGCTTTTAAAAATGTAACCAATAAGAGACTAAGAGCTTGGAGGCTTAAACGGACGGGTCTGCATCGCTCCCTTCCCTTGCCTCACGTTTCTGTGCCAGCAATGGAGACCAGCCCAGCAGGACGCATGGAGTGGAGCCCTGGCAGGGAATTCTGCTCTCCTTGTGCCGGGTATCCAAGAGTTTTCTCCAACCAGCTCTGTAACGAAGCTGCTTCCTTGCTCCCTGCAGCAATTCTGGCTCTTCCCAAGCCCCAACGCAGGCTCTCGCCCAGCCGCACGACACCCCAAACGTGCAGAAACCCCCTTGGCCTTCAGCCTTGCTCAGGTCAGAGCCACGGCTGCTTTCAGCATCCATCAGACTGAGCCAGGGATAGGGAGGAAAGGCAATTTCAATGCAAACAAAAAGTCTCACTGAATGCATTTAATGCCCTAGATCTAAAACGCTCTTCAAATCCCTATTTGAAGCTGATTTCTCCTGAATTTCAGCTCCCGTTTAAGTATCAAAGCAATGGGAATGGGGGAAATGAGAGGACACTCAACGCGTTGCTCGCTGAACATAAATAAATGAGCGAAGGCTGTAATTATCCTAAGTGTGAGCCTGGGTACGCTGAGCATTTTCTAAAAGCAGGATTAAATTTAGATCCCTGAAAACGTTCCTGAGCTCTTTAAAATATCAAGGACGACGTGACGGAGGCTCTAAGTCACCGCTGACATCACTCTTCCTTACGTGACGTTCTCAGCACGTTCCCAGGTCGGTTCTCCCACCTCCGAGCATGTGGCAGCCCCAGCACACAGGGGCTGAGGAGGGTTTTTCGCACCATAAACCCGACATGAAAGTCGCGAGCRCGTCTTGTGCCCCACCACCGTTAGGAGCTACGAGGAAGGGAAGCATCACCCGATTAATCTCAGCAATCAGGCAGCTTCTGTTAAGAAGTTTTATTTTTAGGATGGAATATAAATAAGCGAAGGGCGCACATACAGGCAACTGGACAGCAGCTTGGCTTTAAGAACAGCTTGGAAAAATTCCCTCCTCCTAAAATTTTGGGGGTGGCCGTAGCTCTAAGAGGAATTTTGCAAAACACGCAGCCCCCTCCCCCAAGAGGGTCTTTGCAATATCAAGCATAAAGCCGCTACTGGATGATTCTTGCATTACATTAATAATTACTTAGATGAGCATAACTATAAAAGGTTGATCTGCTGTGATTCGGGAGGCAGCACATCCACATGGAGTCGGTGGCCATGCAGGTGACCTCACACATCCTCCCCTTGACAGGAAAACAAAACCCGGTACCCTCATCGCTTGCTTTCCAGCAAAATCACAGACAAACTGTCCTTCCAAATTGGCAGCGAGTCCAAATTTCCACGTTTGCTTTCAGAGCAATTAGTTTTTTAAGCAACTCAGAGCCAAATAGAGAGTGACACTGGACGTGAGCAGCTCTGCCGCGCGGAGCAGACGAGCTACCTGCAGCTGCGACTCGGAGCTCCAAGGAAAGCTGCTCCTCTCCCTTCCGTGGGGAAGGGCTGACCGAGAGCAATGCACTGAGAAAGGGAAGAGGACAAGGACCAGGAGCAATCGCCCCAAGGAATGATGTCCACAGCAGACAGAACAAGGAGCCGTTGTTGTGCGGGGCTAGAGGAGGACCTGGAGTCACAGCAAGTGGGAGAGGAGCAGAATCACCGAACAGGGCAGCTTTGAGGGCGCCGCATATTTGCGCTCGCGAGCTGCTCTCCATGGCGTCACTGATGTCCCAACACTTCTTTTGGGTAGAAAAAAAGGGAAAAAAAACCCAAATCACCTGTTGGACTCATGTGAGCAGCCAGGCCTGGGAACCAAACTTGTAAAAGAACTGAACAGTCACCCACAGCTGCAGCCATCCTTCCCACCACCTGCAGAGCTGGAGAAACGAGCAGGGACTTTTTGCCTCATAAAAACATGACACAATCCTGTCTGAAGACATTTGTAGGGGGAAAATCCACCCTGTTACCCCCTTCCTCTTGACTGTAAATTATCTGAGAGCAAGTATGCGAGCTAGAAGGAAAAAAGGAGCAACAAGGAGACAAAACCACGACTAAGAATCCCGGCCCCATTCATCTCACTTAGTATCCCAATATTTCCCCTTAGGCAGAAATGCAAGGGGAAGGCTTCCTTCCAGCTGAACACAGCCTGAAAACCTCCTAGCTCAAGAGCCCCAAGAAATCCCAGGTCTGGATAAAGACACCGGCCAAATTCCAAGCAGGAGCCCTGAAGATAACTAGGAGAGAAATGTGGGAGAGACAGGTCACCGCTGCCAYTGCCCCAAGACCTCCAGATGCTGCCACTGGAGATAAGGGGGAACATGTGTCAGAGCACGTTTAATTCAACCTGACACACGTTGAGTGGAAACAGAAATACCAGGAGACTACCCACGGCTGGGATGACTTCCTAAATCTAATTTGACCTGTAATACCTTCTAAAAATTGCAAGTACTTAAATGTCTTTTTTTTCCCCTCATGCAGATTATTTCTATGAAAGAATATCAGGGGAATGGTGATTTCATTTTGGCTAGAATTTATACTTTCATTTGGCATTATAAAACTGAGATTGTAGACTAGTTGCTCCTGCGACGCCCTCTGAAGACACTAGCAAAAAAGGTGTCTGTAGCAAGAAGCGAAGAGCATTTGCCTAGAAGTTCAAGAGATGCATTGACCTGCTAGGTCAGCAATCAAACGAGACCCTCCAGGAAGAATTATCTCCAGGAATAGCTGTAGATTTCAGCTGGATAAGATGGACAACAGACGCCTTTGATAGCTATGAGCTGAAAGAGAGAGGGCCGTCCCTGTGGATTTCCAAATCAACAGGGCTGGTTTGCTTGTGCACGTATTTACTTATAGGCAAGACAGAAGGATAAAAATATTCAATTAATCAAAATATCAGCATGAAAAAGAAAGAAAAAACCCCMAAATCCTGTTTCCCAATAGACATACTGCAAACAAGTGCTCCTGCTTGACAGGGCAGACCCACTTGTTAGGCTCTCCAAGACCCATCAGGAACGGTGGCCAAGGTGTGAAGTTGCAGCGAAGTTTCTAGCTGAAATATCTGCTGTGTGAACACACTCTTCAAGGGCCTCCTAGTTCATGTGCTTTGGCAGCAGTGACAATATCAAAGGAGAAAAAAAAAAGGAAATAACCTGCAAGCCATCCAAAATGCGTTTACGTGAAGAACTGCCCAGCTGTAGATAGATGAAGCCTAAATCYGGGCTAGGAGACACTGGGAAGCTTCAAGAATTTGATGTTATCTGAATTCATACAACAATTAAGTCTATGGCAATGGTATGTGGAGTTTAGGTTATTGCCAGTTCTCTTCTCGAGCTTCTATTTGAGCCAAAGGTTCAAAATCTCCACTGGTGAAGGAAGACCCGCTTCCCAAAGCTGCAAACGTTGTTTGTGTAAAAGGAAAAATGGCCAATTTTACACACGGGAAAGAAAAGCAGAAGCAGGAGGACATCAGCCTTGCTGCTGCTTGAGGCAAAGCAAGAGGAGAGGGAGCAACGGGACACACGGGGCCGAATTACCTCTCACTGGGCCCATCGGGGCAGTTAACGCAATTACCAACCAAACCAGATGCCCAGCAGCTTAATGGAGAATGAGCAAGCGGCCCCTGCCCAGACACGGAAGATTTGTGTCCCAGAGTTGCTGAAGAAGGGTTTAATCAAATTAAAAGATAATGTTATAACGTAGTTGGCCTTTGAAAGCTAACGAGGAGGCAATAAATCGCATACAACATGGCAGCCCCACTGATCTAACGCAAAAGGCAATTACCTGGAAGCACCATCCATCTCGGGCTCTTTCCAATATATTTCCTGAGTGGCTTTAAGTAAAAACACAGGCCTGTGGTAGATGCCATGTGCAAAAGGAAATGCAATTGCAAGGAAACACCCCAGCGACAAAGAGCAAAGCCCAAGGAAGTGCTAGGACCCTCTCTGCTTTCACATTGAATAGCCTAAACTCATCTCAGATAATCTCCTTGTTTGCTTTGGCCCAAGGAAGACCATAGATTAATAATAATAAACACTATTTTTATAACCAGCTCCTATCTTTGCTATATCCTACCCAGTAGCTATTCCCTGCCCCAGTAACAGCTATGCAGTAAAAAAAGGRGAAAAAGCTGCAGCAGCAAAATTTTAATTGCAATTCATGATCACTGGCAAAGACCAAACTCTTCTCCCTGTGACCGCGGCCTCCGAGGAGGCGTTTCCGAGCGGTGGGGCCAGCGTCTTCTAAGACATCCTCCTCTTTCAAACACAATACGCTCCAGATAAGCCAACCCAAAACTCGGCCAACACTCAATTCCTCCAGTTGTGAATGTGCTTGAAGCTCCCCGCTCACAGAAGTAAGTAACTCTCTGAAATCACAGCATCAGTTATCAGCAATGGCTACTCTGGGTAGGTTTTTAAGAGCCAGATTTTGCACAGTCACGTGCATTTGGCATCCTTTAATCCCAACAAAGGCCCATGTGGATCAGGGTGTCCCTTTGATTCAGGAAATGTGAGGCAGAAAGGGCAGAATTTGGCCCCAATTCCAGTGCTTCCCGCCACCTTAAACAGTTGGCTCCAAGTGTGATGCCACCGGCACCGCTTCCCAACCTGCCCTGCGCTGCCGGGCAGCAAGAACCTGGGAAACGACAGGGACGTGTGGGCAATATGAAGCGCCACGGGAATCCACACGTCTGCACGAGGGCTGCCGAGCGCGGAGGTATTCAGGCAACCGCCTGGCCGCGGAGCCGGATGAGCAGAGGGTTAAGCCGGGCAGAGACACGACCCGCTTCTATTTCTGCTGCGGCCTGTGCTCTCCAGGGGCCCGGAGCAAGAGGCATGATTTTCAGAGGAATTATTGCAGAACACAAACTGCAGCCTATTAATATAGGTATATATTTATAAAGTGTATTGGTGGCTGCAGGGATATCAGATCAGATCATATCATTTTGTTTTAGTTGGCTTAACGTTTCTGAGATGTCTTTTTGTTCGAGTACCTCATTTAAGATCAAATGGGAAGCGGGATGCTCGCTGGAGCTCTTTTACCTACTTCGCACTGACTCTCTGCATACCCTGAACGGTTCTTTGGGCAGAGCAGCCACGCGGCTACTCTGGAGCACAAACAAGGCCATAAGCAGCAGGGCTCTCAATTGCAAACAGCCACTCGGCGATGTTTCCAAGCCAGTAAGAGGCGGCCAGGGAAGGTCCCAGCAGGGTATGGAAGGGCCCGTCCCCGCGYGCTTACCGGGGCCGTAGGCATCGATGTCCAGTTTCGGCGCCGCTGAGAGCGTCGGGGAGCCGAGCTCCGACTCAGGGATTCGAGGGCTCTCCACAAACTTTGCCTTCCTCAACGGGGCTACGGAGCAGGAGGGGAGAGGGAGAGAGAGAGAGAGGGAGAGAGAGAGAGAGRGRGAGAGAGAGAGAGAGAGAGAGAGGTCATGAGCAAGGGAAGGAGCCGGCAACAGATGGAAGCACTTAACGAAACGACACTGTCAGGCTCATATCAGGTTACTCAGCACCCCCCACACAGCAGAAAAAAAAAAAAGTTATCTGCATTCTTTATAAAGGAGATGGCTCTTGTTAAAACTTTCAACCAACTGTACAGGCTGAAAGTGTGCGAGGATCGAGGCCCAGTTTGATACTCAAACGCTTCTTTGTTTTTTTTCCCTTTCCCACTTTATGGAAGAGATTTATTTATTTATTTATTTATTTATTTTTTAATAGGAAGCAAATGGGCCTGGCAACTGCAGGCCAGCAGCAGCTACAGAAAGGCTAAAAATGTAGGTAAATGGAGCCCATTAAGGCTTGAGATACTTAGCTGCAAATATCTTAAAGGAACACATAAATTTAGTATAATTGTTTCCCTTTGAGCACTAAATTTCTGCTTCAAAATTGAGTGCGTTCCGTGTGCCTGACCAAGAAATTTGGCATTCACTACAAATGATCAGACTAAAACTTATGCTGCGTGAGAAAGAAAGCAAGTGCTTCACTCTTATCCTTGCAAACACAGGCAAAAAAAAGTCCAGAGAATTAAATTACAAAGCGGGGGAAAGAGGAAAATTCTGGCTGTAACAAAACAGTATTGACAGCTGGGGGAGAGAAATGCCAATTTGAGATACCCCAAGTTCTGTGCAGCATTTGTTTATGATAAAGTAATGATTCACACAACTCTTACTGGCAACTTCTTCCAATGAATATTCTTGTTGGACATGGAGCTGCCTGGGCTTCTCCTTGTCCCCATTGCCCCTGGTCCTGCCATGGCCACCACCCAGCAGAGCTTGGATGGAGATCCCCTCTCCAGGCTGCACAGGCCCCGCTTGCTTGCTCCTCTCCCACACCAGAGGCTGCAGCCCCTTCCCCATCTCTGCTGCAAAATCCTGAGGTGGTGGCTGCGGCATGGAAATAGCTCAGAATCCTAATTCTACACGGACCATTTACTGCGCTGCCTCTTGCAGCTGCAGTCCCAGCTCCGATGCTCGTCCCATTGTTTCACCCTGGGCACAGTAGGAGCCGTTTCTACGCTGGCTCCATTGCAAGTGGCTCATCTTTTGTTTCTTCAGCATTTCTGGCTAGCGCTGCAACCACAAATCACTTGAAGCAACAGGCAATTAAAACGAAGCGCAAGTGGAGAACTCGCAGGGCTCACACCGCGCAAGAGGGGCTAAAGGCTGCAGCGGGGGAGGCGCCACACGGGTTTGCACTAAAAAGCTGAGTTACTAACCCAAGGAGGAAGAAGAAATTATAAAAGCAAGGAAAAGATGGAGGATCGTGATGCTTTTTTTTTTTTTTTTTTTTTGCAAGGACTGAACAAGAACTGAACCAAGAGGTGACCAGCTCACTCATCCTGCAAGCTCTTCCATCCGCTCTTCTGTTGAGGACAGTGGAAAACCAGCGATCCTCACGAGCACGAGCAAGTCCATTGCACCTTAGCCTTAGCCAGACACATCAGCTGAGAGCACTGACTGCTCTCTTCTCTAAAAAATACACCTCGAACTCTGAAAGGCCAGATTATCACTGGAGGAGATGCTCTAAATCAACACGACTCAAGCACCGCAGCTGATTTTAAAAGGCTCCCGTCGATATCATCTCCCCAGCGTTCCTGCACATCAGGAAAAAGCCACAACACAATAAATTCCTTCACTTTCGATATTCCTAGACCTTAAGCAGACAAAACCTCCTCCGTACTCCTCCATAACCCGATTACATGAAAGGCGGATTTTCATGTAAAAGAATTAAGCGCTCCCATCCCTCTTCCAAATGAAGATTATCCTSATAGATTCATATTTGGGCATTAATATTCTGCTGCAATATTCTACTGAAATATATGTTCCTGAACAATAGCTGAGGAACTGGTGACTTGCTACTATTAGCATACACTGTGAAATTTAWATAGCTAGAAAAGTTATTTAAAATGAATATTGTATGTTGGGCGCTAGCTCCTTCAATTCCCATTCACACTTAATCCCACTGGTATCCAAACGAGCAGGGGAGAAGCTGCAGGTCCTTCATCTAGCACAAATAAAATTCTCATTTGACACTGACGGCAACTTTTCCCAAGAAAGGGCAATGGTAGAGATTATAGGATTGGAATAACGCAAAACAATTAGCTGGGAAGCTGTTCACAAAGTTTAATTAGATGGGTCATTTATGACACTTTTGGCAACAAGTGGCCTATCTCCCAGGGACGGCAAAGAAATAAATGGTTTCCTGCTCTGTTTGCGTGACGATTCTCCTTTGCATCCAGCAAGGGCAGCAAGTGCAGAACCGGTTCCCTTTTCACGTCTGCACGGAGCTCAGGGATCGATTCTGCGGGGGAGCAACGCAGGGAACACAATCCATGAAAACCAAAACCAAGTCAGGCAAGAAAAGAGGGGGTATTTAGCCCTTCAGAGTCATCATCTTCCCTGTGCTGTTAGAACTGCGCTCTGCTTTAGTCTATTGAGCCTCCTAATTCTATTGCACTTGCTGTGTTGCCATTTTGCTGTCATCTGATTTGTAGATGAGGCTTTAATTAAAAAAAAAAGATTTTCTTTAGATTAAAAGATAGTGATAAAAGGAAATTATCATGGATTAAGCAAAAATTTCACCTATTATATTCCCTTTGAGCCCCGAAAAGGAGATTTCGCACAAAACAACCACACAAAGGCTATCACCATCTTAGGACCTGCCTGAAGAACGGGTTTCCAAGCACAAATTTCAGCAGATCCGAAGCAACTCCATGGGTTGGACTACAACACACACACACCTGGGCCGTACGCATGCAGATACAGCAGCACAATCCGCACAAGGCAGGAGCTGCTTTTCCATAGCTTAAACCAAGCCTTGAGCAGCAGCAATCTGGGATGCAGGAGCCTCTCCTTGTACCAGTCCCTTGCCAGCAGGATAAAAACTGTACATTATTGTGCTCTGGATATTGTGACCTGAATTTGCACAAACCGCTGCTGATTTTCATTATATTCCTTAATTTTCACATGCTCCACAAGAAACACACATGCAAACTGGCCACGTGCCCAAGCTCTCCTGATTCRCACTCCGCGCCCAGGTCCTTGGCAGGATCCTGCCAAGTCGCTTAGCTCCTTCTCCTATGACTTTTCACCCCGATTTTGTGCCCTCCAATCCTTATGCACAAAAGAGCTGCTGAATTTCGTCTACGCTTTGAGTTTTCCTCTGCCAGAAGAGGATAAAATCAGGAAATTTGTACTTTTCACAGGCTAAGAACACCTTAAATGCTGCTATGAATTATGCAATTTAGTGAGCTGCTCTGTTTCTTACTGCACGTTGATCTCGCACAACCAGGAGCTGACTTTTGCACTGATATATTCCAGCATAATCCTATCACTTATGAATAGAAAGGCAGCAAACCCACTAGCACATGTTACTGTTTGTTTGGGGGTTTCTCTGTTTGTTTTTACAAAATACGGCCCAGATTAGGATGCGAAAAGCCAGGGTGCCAGCTGGAAAAGCGGCCTTAGCAACCCCCATTAAACGCGGCGCAAGCGGACGCTTCRCACATCGTATATTCCCCATCTTTAGTTAATAACGAAGCCCTGCGGTGCCAGAGGCTGATTCACGTGCTGGAAGGGGCCCAATGGCTACGTCATGCTGCAGAGAACCGACTTTATTGAAGTCTCCCCCAGTACTAAAATGGTTTAAGTGCTGCAGTGTTATTGATCCGCGGAGCTCCTGGAACAAGTAACTGCCCGTGTCAACGGGGCTGGACAGAGCCCAAACCCGCGCTGGGCTACGGAGCCTCCGACGCCTCCAGCAATCCCACGGGACCCTCCGTTGTGCCAAGGTGAGAGCCGGAGAAGGAGAAAATTCAAGGCCACCCCATTATTTTTGCAGGGGCTCTAATGTCCCCAGCRCTTGCAATTAGGGTTTTTAAACAAAAATTAAAAACTAATTCATCAAAATTGAATTGGTGAGAGCACAGACTAAGTTAATATCCTTCTTTAGATAATCCAGCCCTGCTTTGCAGAAGCTGTTGTATAACAGGAATAGGTTTTCCTATTTTGTTGCTTGAGAGTATAAAAGCTTTTTAATGATATCTGTAAGCACAAAAAGCCTAAAGGTGACCACAGATTTAACAAAAAAAAAAATTTCATTAGTGCTTTTTTTTCAGCAGTTCTCGCCGCATCCTGTGCAGGGCAGAAGACACCAGCACTAGGATCAACGTGTGGTCGTAGATTTGGGGTCCAAGGGTTCAGCAACAACTAGTTCAATCATAGCTGCAACAAATTTGCATCCTCGGAAAGTGCGTATTTCCTCCCAAAACGCTCACCCCATCCAGTCTGTACCTCCAGAAAGAATTTCAGTCCCATTTCCATTCTGCGTATTGACAAGGAGACTATTTGCTGTCATTTTGAGCAAACCAAACAGCAATCTGTTGTCCAACTTGTCACTGTTGGAGACAGCAGACAGCGACAAGAGCCCTGGTCAGCCCAAAGGCTTCAGCTGTGCAGGAGACCATGGGAATCCATGGGATGAGCCTGGCGCGAATGCGGAGCAGCTGCTGCTCTGTCAAGTCTTCAGGAAGAAAGTTGCTCCTATTAAACATCCCCGGAAAAGAAGAAAAAAAGAAGGAAAAAACAAGCTACGTTCACTCTTTTTCTTCCAATAAGCTTATTTCCAACRTGAAAAATCTCGTCCCGAGGGGAGACAGATTGCAAGATGATGGTTATGTCATTAACACACAGGAATGGCAGTCACAAGAGGGGCAACTTCCAGCTTTCCACCCAAACCTGCATGATGGGTTTGGGCTCCTCCAAGCTGTGCTGTAGCTCAAGCGCTCTCCAAGTCACCCTCCAGCTAAAATTCTTCTTTTCAGCCTCTTTTGAGGTCTTTGCAAACGATGGTCTTTGAGTAGAAGCCCTCCCATGTGGTTCATGGTTGGGCAAGAAGAGAGGGTGGAAGAAGAGAAAAGTCAAGGCCGCTTGGTGCAGCTTTCTACGTCACCTTGCAGGGAAAACGTGCAATTTTTAGACATTTATTCTGCAGTCAGGTTTCCTTTCGAAACACTTCTTTAAAAATGGYGTGAATGAAGACTTGGCACTGCGAGCTTAAATCCCACCATCCAATTTAAAGTCTCTGTAAGTTTTGCTTGAAAAACAAAAGAAACTTCCCAAGCAGCAGAAACAGGACTGGCCAGTGCTGAAGTGGAAAGCTTCCTTCCCTTTTCCCGACAGTTTTGTTTCATTAAATGTTAAATTTGAAACAGATGAGCAGAGAACGCAACAAAGCATGAGCACTGAACAGCATTATCCCGATTCAATCTCCTGTCACCCCACAGTTCTTTTTTCAGCTATCTAGAGACTCAAATATTGCACTGATATTAAAAAGATAGGAGAAAAACCATGAAGAAAAGGCCGGGATACACTGAAAAGGACATTGGTTCTAAACGAAGAAGTGAAGAGTTTCATCACTCCCATCTACCTGCAGGTAAGGCTGCACGTTCACTCTTTGGAAAGAGGCCGTTTCACTGTTTTCTGAACAGAAAGCCCTGAGCTCAGATTGAGAGATAAACTTTGGGGAGAAAAATCAGAAATTTATTAAACAGATACCAAGACAAACACATCTCTGGGTTTTTTTTTTTTTTTTCCCTCTGTATGAAGTCACTTACAGAAGAAGATTATAAGACCAAAAAAAAATCCATTCTTTAACAGTCTTTGGAATTTGAGAAGATCCTCCAAAGCCCATGCAGCTCTTACGGCCAGCGACCTCTCCAAAGCTTTTCCCCCAAAGTTTTCTGCTGTCCTTTGCATGAGAATGAGAGTATTTGGTTCATTTAGCTCTGCAGTGCATCTCTAGCAGTTAACACCAAATACCTAGGAACAAGTATGAAAAAAGGGCCAGGAGGGGCCCATGGGCTCCCAGCGCATCACGGTGCAGGAGGTGTCATCACCCCAAACCATCTCAGATTTATCTTCCATTCCTGCGTCCACATCCTTTGCAAAATAAACTTCCACTTTTCAAAACTCACATTGACTTTTTCCCAACACCCAGGTGAGCCATAATTCTGCCTTTGCAGGAGTTTCAAAGAATTTGCTCCTTAAATACTTGATGCCATAATAACCACCTGCCAGCGCCCCGGCGTCAGGGAGGTTCAAAGGAGGTTACCCAGCACAGACAGTAATTCAGCTTTTCATCCTCAATCCTCTAGGTCCCGTCTTCTTTCAAAAAAATCTATGCAGACGCTCAGACTCCCTTCCCCTCATCCTGGCAACTCGGTATTTGTTGCCTTTTCGTTTTACCCTTGGAGTTTCTCTTGGCCTTCTTGGGTTGGCATCTCATCCTTCTTGCAGTCAACTTGCCCATTTTCCTCCTCCAGCCCCCGCCGCAGCTTTCTGCAGGATCCATCTCATCTTTTATTCCATCTCACACTGCACTGCAAAATATGTTATTTTTGCTTTTCTTCAAGGCCTAGGCAGCTCGCTCTGGGCCTCTACTAGGGTGGTTTTGAAGGTCTTCGCCGCACACACAAAACCTGCAATCCTGTAAGTTGCTCCTCTTAGAGCCTTTGACCAGCTTTCTCCTTTGGAGTCCATTCACCACCTCCAAATTCAGCACAGCACAAGCAGCAGCCTTCCACGTGGAGCCTGGTGAGTGCTGGACAGCATTCCCCCTTTCTCTGGAGGGTCTGCACCTACAACAGCTCCACCAGCCGCCCCTTCTGCCAGGCCCACCCAAGGCTGCGCAGGGTGCTCTGCTCACCATCCTCTCTCATTAGAGCAGGAACAAACTAAAACCAGTACTAGTCATGCAGGGGAGGTGAAAAACAGCAACAAAAACAACTTGCTTAGGCGTCAAGGCAGGAAAGTGACTATTTATATGGTGCTTAAATGTTTTACAGGCAGCTGCGGACGGGCAGAGGTAGGCAGCAAATTATAGAGCAAATGGAAGGCAAAAGCTCGGGGAGAAAACCAGTGGAGGCAGAGGCAGGGAGTAAAGCTAAGCTGCATGAAACCAGCCCTGATGCCTTCTCCTACCATATCCTTAGGAGCACGCTGAGATATCGCCATCAGCCAAAGAGACGAGGCCAAATACAAGATATTCCCCATCCAAAGCCCCAATCAGCCGTGTTAACTCCGAAGTGGGCAATGGAGCAAGCACACGAGGCTAGACCCTGCTCACCACACAGAGCCCCTGCTCACGGTGACATCAACTCCTCACCTGAGGAAGACACTTAAAATGACAGTGAGACAGGAATGCTTTAGGGGCAAAAGGAAAGGTGCCTGCAAGGGAGAGCAGGTGGCCCCCAATTAACTCCCCAGTAAGGCTCCCTCCAGCACCTTCTCCTTTTGAAGGAATTTTTTAGCTATGACTAAAAATTCAACTTCTCACCCAAGACAAGTGTAATCTTCGACAGATGCTCCATTTTGCAGCGCATCAGTGTGAAACCAGGACAGACTTCCAGCCCGGACAGCTTTAGAAAAACCAAGGAAGTTCAAGGCTGGATTTGTTTTTAACATTATCTGCATTAAACAGAACCCTTTGGGGTTCTCCCTTCATTTAAGCATATATAGGAATACCTGCAAATGTATTGCAGGTGGGGTTCTTGCCTTGTAAACACCATGCTGGGAAAAAAAAACCCTAAAATCGGCTCATGATTTCCAACAGCAACTAAGTACATGTCTGTTTTTCCCTTTCTTCCATTTAGAAATAAAAGTTGCACCCAAGTCCATGAAATAGATGTAGCAATCTCAGGAGTTAGCTCTCCAATGAAAAAAAAGCCCTGCACCCATGACCTGGTTTAAATGGCAAGGCTACAAAAACATATATTATTTAGCTGTATGAACTRCAGGAGCTGTTTGGAGCCACACAAAAGAAGTGGGAAATTAAGCAATTCCCTCCCCCCGAAAAGTTATGTTGAATTAAGCAATCTAATGCACCCAGCGGGGGTCCATACAGATCTACACCTGCCAAAACAAGCTGCAAGTCCAAAAATAATGGCTGAAACAGAATAAAAAAAGAATAGTATAGACCGACACAACAGGAAAAAATAGAGAGATATTCAAGAGAAATGTCTCAATAAAACAGGCTTTACTCCCAGGAACTGTATAGGTTGAGTACRAAATGGGATTTAAAAATGCAGATGTCAAAATCACAAAACGTATATATAGCAAGTTTAAAACCCAGGTTTTCCAGCTTGGTTAAGCCTGTGGATAAGCACGGCTGGTAACAGAGCCGAGAAGACGGAGCGGCACGCGAGGGACACCCGGAAAAGGGGATCCTGCCGAAARCAGGGGGACCGCACGGCCCCATTCCCAGTCCTTGCCAAGCTGCTGCAGTTTCAAAACGCCGCCTCCGGAGCAGTCCCTTCTCCTACGTGAAAAACATGGATTCTACACCCATGTCACACAGAAAGCAATAAAAAACCCCAACGGAAACCTCCTGTAATGTGGGGTACAAAACCCCCTAACAAAGATGAGGATCTGCACCAAAACCACCACTCTGGCCACAGCAGCTCTGAGGGACGGGGTGACTCTGGGGACCTTAACAGCGTCTCCGCAAACGGTTTCTTCCCAACAACTATTCACACATGACATCGAAAACCTCCCCCGTCCATTTTTTTAGGTGAGAAGCAGATTTGTTCAATTCATCTCTCCGCCCCAGCCCAGCTGGGCTCTATAATCCACTTGATTCTCCTCCGGCCGTACCAATACGACCCCTTATYTCACCACCATCGCTCCAAGATTAGAAAGGACTCGGGGCAGTTTTCAGCTCCGTCCTCGGCTGCTCTTTCAGGACGTTCATCCTCCTGAGCAGAATTTTTGTGTTCCATCGCACACACCGTTCCGGCCACCCGTGCAAGCAGGAGGCAACCCGGGCTTGTGCAAAAACCCACCAGAAAGCAAAACAAGGCRAGGAGCTCCAAAAGCTTTCCAATGGCCTCCCGGTTCGCTGCCAGCCAGCGCATCCCTTCTCCCACGYCGCTTTTCCGGCAAGCTTAAAGGAAGCCAAGAGAAGCCAAGCACGACGCGAGGCCCCGCGGGCTGTGCAGATACTCACGGGTTCGGTTTCCTCTGCCCAGGCCCCGGGAACACAGGATGCTGCCGGGAAAGGCGGCAGAGCCGGGTAATTCACAGCCACGGATCCCTGCGGCGCATCCTCCTCGGTGCTCGCTGCGCACGTCAGCGCGATGATGTTACAGGTACCACCTTTTCGCTGCTGATGTCAAGCCCAAAAGCACCCGAGCGATCCCCCCCCTCGGAGCAGCATCACCAGCACGTCGTCTCTGTCCCCAATCCAAGTGGATTTTGGAAAAGCTCCCGGCCGCCAGGCCGTGTCCCTCCAGGAAGGCGCGGAGCAGCCTCTCCTTGCAGGATGCCGCAGCACTCGCCGGCTCCGCTCCCCCGGGCACCGAAGGGGTCGAGCGGAGTCTCTTTCCGTGCCCGTTTTCCAGTTCCCTCCGTCGTTGTCGGGACGAAATGCCGGGAAGGCCGTGCCGGGAGGAGCCGCAGGCGGCGGCACGGCTCCGCTCGGATGCGGCGCTGCGCCCCAGCGCTGATGAATGGTGCAGTGCTGCTGTTGGCTTGGCAACCGGAGYGGGAGGGGGGATAGAAAGCAGCACCATATAAGGAGCCGTGACATGGATTGTGGGAACAATTCCTAGGAAAAGGCTCAGAAGTCCTCGGATGCGTTAAAGCTGCAGCATCCTTTTCTCGCTGCTCGGATGCCAAGCCCCGTGGGACAGCGGTGCTGGAGCAAAATGCCAAAGGAAAAGGCCATTTTTCATCTTCTACAGAGCATGCTGAGGATTATCCTGGAAAAACTGCCCATCGTTTTCCTACAAGGATGCGGAAAAGCCGAGGAACGAAGTGGAAAGAGGCTGCGCCCTGTTGGAAGCGAGCGCGGTTGGAGCAACCTGCAGCACCATCAGGTGGCCGGGCTCCGAGCCGCAGCGCTCCAGCACCGGAAAGCATCCCAGCATCCCAACATCCCGGCATCCCAACATCCCGGCATCGCATCCACCCTGGAGCAGCTCCGAATGAACCAAAGCCCTCGCGGAGGTAGCGAGGTGCAGCTTGCAGGCCCAGCAGCGACGCCGTGCGAATCCCGTGCCCAACGCACATATTCCCAAGGCCGAGGACAAACCGCGGTGCTAGGGCAGCACCAGGTGCCCAAATGAAACCAAGCCACTGCGGGAGCCCTGCAGCCACCTGCCCCAGGCGGCCGCCAGACTGCACACCCGGCCTCCGTCCCCAGCAGCCCCGCAGCTTTTTGGAGACAAATTTCTAATTCTCTCCTTTGGAAATGCTTTCTGTTGATGGCTCGCCGTGCTTTGCACCCATGCAAAGTGGTCCCTGGTCCCAGCACCGGCAGCCYGCACACTCGGCACCCCTGCACCCACCTGAGCCTCCCCAGAGGCTGCAATTATTAATCTGGTTTTGTCACCGCTCTACAAGAAACAATTAAAGTTGGGCTGGTTGAGCGCGGAGCTCTTGGCTCAGGCAATGCTAAAAACATAATAATAAATAAATATAATAAATAAATATAATACTAAAGTAAAACATGTAATTGGGCACAGTCACGTTTTCCTGCAAAGTCTCAGGAAACTGAATCTTTAGGGAAACAATATTTCAAGAAAAACCAAGTGTTTTATGTACCAAACGGAACCGGAGTGCTCTGCACAGCCCCTGTGCAGATATGGAAATTATTACACGAGCGGGTTAGTCRCACACAAATGCATGGAAGGAGCAAACAGCATGAAAAAGCCCCTACAATTGGATAATTTCTCCACAATTTTCTATGCTCTGAAGGTTGCTTTGAAAAACCCATGTGGCAACTGTCAGTGGGACAAAAGCCTCTCTTTGCAAGACTCCGCTTTCCCAGAATAACCCTCATCCTCTTCCAAAGGAAATCACTGCTTTTATTGTGCCGCAGTAACAACTGGAAACAAGGAGGGGACAAAGCAGAAGGACACGGGGCATCGYGGCCGGGGCCGGACCCAGCTGAACGGGACCCACGAACAACGCCCCGCGTTGCCTGCCCACTACCTTAACGAAAGCCAACAAAACCATGGAACGACCGCGGGAGGATGCAAAATAAACACTTTTCACAAGATGAACAGGCAATTCCAGCTAAGAACTCAAATAATCAGGCTGAGGCACCCACGACGCTCCCCATGGTGCCCGCGGCGCTGGCCCAAGCGTCACTGCTGGGCCCGGGTAAGCCAAACCCGAGCCCCACTTCCTGGAAGAACCCGGAATCCCACGGGACAAAGCACTGGAGACAGGCGGGAAGAGCCCAGCACAACCCTCTGCAGAGGCTGCAGCTCAGAGGATACTTTGAAAGCTAGAAATATTTCATATAAATAAATAAATGAGGCCAAAACCCCTCCAAGCCCCCCAGGTGCCACCAGCTTCGCTGCTCTCACCCGTGCTGAAAAACCCTTTGCAAACCCTCCCATTGCACAAGAGAACTTAAGACASTTTTATAGGTAATTTCAAGCAATTGTATAGAAATAATGCTACCTAATTTCAAATACCCACTCCATGCACACACCTAACCTGTTGCTTTTCAGGAAATATAGTTTCTGCTTATGTCTATACAGCAAAGCTTGGCACCTTGCAAAATGCACTAGGCCCCTGCTCTTMGCTCCCATGTGGCCATAAAAAACATATTTTTTCACCTGCTCTTTTGAGCTTGCGTATCAAACTTTAGCCTCTTTCCTGAAACAGCAGCCAAAGCCATAGAWACCAGAAACCCAAATTTTTAACCAAGATCCCAGCACATGAATGAGCTCAATATTACTGATTCTTATCCAGTAAAATCAAATTTAGAGAAACATGCAACTGTAAAAAAAAAATCTGGAACAAATACAGGTTACATTTAGTATCTTTCATCTGATTTCATTAGACACACTTGCACTCAGAAATGAAGATACAGATTCACAGCTAGCTTTGGTTTTTCAAGTATTCTCTCAAAAAAAGCAGGATCAGAACAGGAAAACATAGAGTAGTTACCACAGGAACTTCCCAGCTGATGCACGGAGATACTTGCAAAATAATGATTTAAACAGATAGCCCATGATTTGGGACTTGTATACATCATAAAACACAAAGATTGGTTTGTGAAATAAAACAGAAACAGCCACTATCAGGGTCCTGTAAAAATGGTTCTTTAATCACATATTGTTTGTTGTTAATGATCTCACTAGGCATCTTTCTATAAAACTCACTCCTTTAGCAAGCTGTCTAGAAAAACTAATAATTCCACTGTTACTCCTTTAATTGTTAGAAATGCTCATCTGGGAGTATTTTGTATCCATTCCCTATGTTAAATTGGCTTGCATGTGAAAAATGGCACAATTTCCTCTTTGTAATTACATTTCCCCAGTTTGTGATTCTTCCTAACCTAAAGCTACTGATAGAACTTGACTTTCCCCTATTCTAGGCTCCGTATTTCCATGTAGTCTCAGAAAACTGGGAATGTGGCACACTGAGAATCACAATTTTGAAAATTAACCATGCCACTGCTTGTAATTCTGGGGGAGTTATCTGCAATTTTCTTAGAGGTTTCTGTCGATGTAAATACATTGTTCTGGCTGATCGAATTTAACCTCAGGTGGGAAAGAACGGCAGATTTTAGGCAAGAATCAAGTTTTTCTGAACCATTCCCAGTGGAAATGATGGCAGGCTTTTAAATGCACATTAGCTGCCAAGGTTAAGTACTTTAAGTTCAAATACCCAACCTCGGGAGAGACAAGCAAAACAGTTAAAAAATATGCATGAACTATGCAAAAAATATCACTTTGCATTACTGAAACAAGTGCAGCGTTTTTCTGATGTATGCTTCTCTAGGCATTAAAAAGTTTAGCATGAAGTTCCTAAAATTGCTATAGCATTTTCATCATGCTCAAGCCAGAATACAGAGTGGAACTAAAATACATTCTGGGACTACTGGAAATTTCCTAGAAAGCCAGAGAATATTTGTAAAAGAGCGACCGTTTTCACACTAGGAGGATTCTTCATGGGAACAACTCCTCAAGCTACCAGGTCCTGCAAACACCATGGCTCTACCCTGCAGCAGCTGACACAGTAAACATATGCTGACTAGCATACAGAAGCTTGCTCAAAGGAGTTTTCTTACAGAGTTTTGCACCAAAGGACCTTAAAAGCCCCACGGAACTTATGTAAAGTCCTTACCAGTTAACTTCTTCACAGGTTGGAGCCGAACACTGATAGACTGATGTGTGAGTAAGGGGGAGGATGGAAGAGAGCGGGACATGCCCTCCATAATCCGAATGTGCTGCATACCTTCGGTCACTGGGAGCGGAGGAATTGCGTAGTCGGGTTCAAAAGCAGAGTCATTCTCTGTGGAGGTGCCTGAGAGGGCGAGAAAGGTGCAAGAGAGGGATTAGGAGGAAAGGCGGCCGGGAGCTTCGCCAGCGGGAGCCCGAGCAGCGGCAAGAGCAGCAGCGCCCGGACTGCAGCGCCGCAAGCGGAGCCTTGAGACCTGGAAGAGTTAAGGTCTGTTGTGGCTAAGGGCAAGTTACTGCTAGATACGGACACACCTGGAACGGTAAAGGCAGGGGAAGCAAGATCTTGGAGCCTTAATTTTTTCCTCTTTGCAGCAGAACACGGAAAGCTGCAATCCAAGAGCCTCAGCCTCCCACCTCTATGAACATTGACCTTAATAATCTTAATTAATAACATGCAGGACCATCTTAAATCTGCCCCCATTTTTATTCCACTACAAAGCACGCGTCTGAATTGCACTTGTGCTACATTTTTAAGTGCTGCATTTTATGTTTTAGGGCCATATACTGCTTTTTGCTCCATCACGGCTCTTATTGATCTGTGTTGCATTGCTCTGCATGGTTCTCAGTGGCTCGCAGAAATATATTTACAAGAAAGTGCAACCCCCAGACAGTYGGGAGACATAAATTGCCTGTGGAGAAGACAAAAGGATAAATGCTTTCAAGTGCACAGTGCTTCAGAGGTGCCCATGCAGTCGTTTTATTCTTGATATTCAAAGGGCAATGTGAACAATAAGAAATATTTATGGGAAGGGGGGAATAAAAAAAAAAGTGCATTCAAATAACTTAAATACTGGACAAGTTCCTGAAAGCTGCTAAAAGGCAGCATCACATAGCTAAAATTCCCCGTTACCAATGCCAGCTCCCAGGTTATGTTTCCGCATTTCCTCTATAACAAATTCCACACTACTGCACATTGCACACACGCTATTTTTGACAGTTCAAAAATATGACTTCTACCCTTACTCGCTGAACATTTGCCACAGTTCACAGGTGCTGAGCATGTGTTTGAAGTTTAATCCTTACCATTTTGTTCTTAAATGTTTATAACTCCAGTAAGCTCCATCAGTATGTCACAGTTGGAAATATTTAAGTTTAATTCATTAGAGATTGCCATTACTGCCACTGGGCATTAGACACGGGTGTTCTCCCCGTTCGCTTKATGCTGCTGCAATGAGGCATGCAGACAAATCCTCCAGTTGAGCACGTCCTACTAGGGGAAACAGATCACTTAATCTTTACCTTTCCTTCTGTATTAACAGCTGCTGCAAATATGCTTTTTACAGGTAAATATTTGGTTAGAGGCAGAGAAAAGCAGAATTGGTGGGAGGGCCGCGGGCGCCGTGCCGAGCGCGCCAGCGTGCCGCTCACCCTGCGCTGCAAGGGGATGTGTGACCTCCTGGTGCCAGGTTCCAGCTTTGCAAGGTGCTGCTCGATGCCCTCTCCATTCCAGATTTCGGCTGGCAAGCCGCCAAAAGATTCAGGGGTTACTCATGCAGTTGGGCTTCGTTTTTTTCCAGGAGGGTGTAATTTGATAGCATGATGCTACAATAAGTAAATAAATTAATAAATCTGGCTGCTTTCGGCTGGACACAGCAAATTGCTTGGCTGCATATAGAGCTTGTTTGACATGAGCTGATCCCAGACCTTGCTTTTTTTCAGGAGGGTTTCTGCAAGCTAAACACCTCTGCTGACTCTGCAGRGCCATTCATGGTGCAGGGGCCAGAGCTACAAGAGGAACGATCACAAACCACGGGTCCCGGTGCCAAACCGGGCGCACCAAAAACTCCTGCAAAGTGTTTTCGAAACCTACCTGGCGCCAGATAAAAAAAAAAAAAAAAGAGAGATTTACCATCATTGGCAAGGATCCTTGAAATCCAAAGTTGCAGGTTCTTCAGATTATATTTTTGGCGTCTGTTGAAGCTGCAAATACTCTATATCTCCCTGCAACTCCAGGCTCTGGAGAAGGTCTAGAAGCACTGGGTGTTTTACCGACTCCTGCAGCTCAAGCCCACGGTGTCCTGACCGACTTCTGCCACTTACCGAAAACCTGGGAGCAACGCGGGGCAATATCTTACCAGAGCRGGGAAATATAGAAAAAAATCCCCTCCTTAGGAAAAATACTTGGTAAGACTTGCAGGGAGGGACTTGGGCACAGGAAATTGGGCAAGGTTAAAAATGACACTTCCATGGAGCATAATTTCCATGGGATGAGAGAAGGGTTAACTCCAGGCTTAGAGCAGGGATGGAAGAAGAAGGTGGGAGCAGCTCCCCCTTTTCCCTCCTCTCCCGACAGAAGGAGCAGGCAGGAAGCAGGAGTTTCTGCCCATCCAGCAGCTCCATCGGGACACACGAGCGGACTCAACGCTCTGGTTTTCCTGCTTGCAAAAGGCAGCCTGGACCTGCAGTGGCATCCACTGATGCAGATGGAAATGCTYAGGGCAGAAGCTTCTGTTTCTCAGAAAAGTAGCACTTTTCTTGCATGATTCTCTTCTGCTTTTCTTTCCTCCCGCTATTCCCATCCACACTAAAACTTCCCGCTAACTATGGCTATTTCTGGACTCACACAACRCAAATTAAGTGAGCAACTTGGGAGGAATTACAGCGCTGCATTTTTATGCACACTGGAATACCAGTGTCATTTTTTGGCAAGTAAACATTTGCCGAAAACTATCTAGATTTCCTCAAATGAGCGTTTTTCCACAGCAAGGTCCAGAACAAATCTGCAGCTGTCAGCAGAGAGGCTGCGAAGGTGCTGCAGGTCCTAAAYACACTTCTGCAAGGCAAATCCCAACAAAAACTGCACCATGAGGACTGACTGCCAGGGAAGTGGGGAGGGCGCTGCCCCTGGAGGGCACTGCACAAGAAGCAGCGGGGTTTGCACAAGGACCATTCRTGTTGCATTCTCTTCCCAAAACCACGGGACACCAGCGTGGCTCCAAGCAAGCTCTCCCTAGAGACATGCCCCAAAAACTCCCTCCTTTCTTCCTGCTTTCGGTTCTCCTTTAACATATGGAATTTCAAAATAGCATTAGAGAGGGCCTATGCTAACAAAGCCACTTCAGTTGTTGACCTTTCACAGGGTTTTCGCTCGAAACTCCTGTTCCCCCCTAATTCTGATTAGAGGCTTCAATCACTTGGAATAATTTTGCCTGGGCGACACTGGCATACTGCCAAATCCGAACAATGCTCCAAAGATCTGTCTCTATAATAAGTCATGGGGACACCATGACAACAACGAATCCGAGTCGAAATTAAAGGAAAATTATTGCTGCAATCTGAGGCAGAAAATGAGTCAACGCAGACAGCACCTACTCGCAAGCTGTCTTTCTATAGGGGGTTTTTTAATCCATCTCGTGAGAGGTGTAAAGATACCTGCATGTTCACAGCTGTCCTAAAAGAGCAAATACGTGAAAACTTTTCAAGTAAGTGATTTGGAAGGATGCAGCAGCTGGGCCAGAGCTAAGAGCTGCTGAGGCTGCTAACAGCCCTGCTTGCTACGCAGCCACCGCAGTGGCTTCAACACCAGCCTGGTGCAAAACATGGCTACAGCACCAAAGAGTTTGCAGGATTGGCATCTAAATAACACCAAGTTTTCCCCATATGAGTTCGTTCCCAGGATCTTCCTGCTCCTGCGGGATGAAACACCACAAAGCTGGTGTTGACCAGAGCAGCTCAGGGAGCTCGAGGGCAGCTTTGGGGAGCTGYGAGAAGGACCTGGGGTTTTCTCCATTGCAATGGGGAGGAAGACAAGGTCCCTGCATACCCTCGCTCTGCTCGGGCACCTCTTGCAGACCCTCACGTCTAAAGCTCCAAAATGAGTCTAAATATTTGCAAGCCATGAAGCCAAGCAGCTCTGCGCTTTAAAGCCAGCAAGCTTACACCTATTGCAAAGAGCATGATGGAGAYGAGAATTCCAGAAGCACCGGCA
Source organism: Nothoprocta perdicaria (assembly GCF_003342845.1). Lineage (NCBI taxonomy): Eukaryota > Metazoa > Chordata > Aves > Tinamiformes > Tinamidae > Nothoprocta > Nothoprocta perdicaria. The sequence goes on along the minus strand of NW_020454328.1, from coordinate 332,454 downwards.
GCGCATGGAAAAGAGAGAATGGAAGGAGAGGAAGGCCACAGGGATGGGAGATGAGGCTCTGCGGGAGGACAACACGGACGTTTACCTTGCCCAGAGCGGCTCTGTCGGGAGTCTACACTTGCCTGTCTTCGGTCTGGCGGCTCCTCACTCCCTCCATCTGCACGAGAACCAAAACAGCAGAGGTAGAACATGAGAGAGGACAGGTCAGGCAGGCGCAGCAGCCCCCCGAGCACCATCACCGCTCGCGCCCCGGAGCTTCGGCTGCACAGACACCTGCACCCGGGAGCCCTTTCACCAGAGCACATCCGCCTGGGAGGAAACAGGGCCAGGAAAACAACCAAAAAAGGAAGATTCCTTTTGAAAGCTTCAAAWTCCTGCTGAGCCAGAGGGAAAGGAGAAAGCCGCGCGCTTGATGCTGTGCAGGGAAKCGGCCAGAGTTAACAGGCAACAAATTCATGGGCATGAGCTGAGCGAGGGGCCTGGTGTCACCCAATTAATTACCCGCCAGCCTCCATTGAGCGGTGACTGGATTAGAAACAACCGAGAGGAGCATCGATAGGGAGGCTGGAGCCCACGGGAGGCCCCGTGCGGTGCCCTGCGCAGCCCCAGCCCCAGCGCGTCCAGCTAACGGGGCCGGGCGAGCTCGTCCCACCTCTACGGAAGAGCTTTTCTAGACAGGGGCCATGCTGCAAACACAATGGCAGCTGACGTGGCTGCAAGCCCTGGGAGCCGGGAGTGACCGAGAGCCAAAGCATGCAGGGTGCAGCACTCCCGCGGGCACACTGCCCCGTGTTCCAGGCGCACCAGCAAAACTACAGGCTGCTCCGCTAGCGTATGCAGCCAGGGAAGTTGGTAGCTCCTGCTCTTCCAAGGCTAAATCCCCTTTTTCCGGGCCCTTCACCTTGCAGACACCGACCTCCGACGTCCCTTCCCTGCCTATTGCCAGGAAAAGCATCAGCAAATCTGGGAGCATCCTGCCAGGCACCTCCTCCCAGGCGGGAGCTGGGAAACAACGGCTGCTTCCAGGTGAAATGTACTGGAACAGGAGCAAGGCAAAGGCAGGGAGGCACCGAGGGCATGGAGGGCTCCAGCCGCGCAGTGCACGGGGCAGAGGATCCTTGCAGGCCCGTGGGGATCAGCCCTCACTTCAGGGTTGGACAATCAAGCCAGGATTTGCTCCATCTCTGCTGCACATCCAGAGTTTGGGCACATGCCTGTGGTGGAGCGGCTCCAGGGACCAAGCCCAGCCGGTTACATAATTCCGAGTTACCGGAACGTGCATCGGAGGGGGAAGAGCAGGGAGGGAGGACAAGGTCCTGTTGCTAGGGGAACACCGAGGTTCATGTTTGGGTCCTGGGAGGTTCGGGCGCCCCGATTCCTGCGCCCCGATTCCTGCGCCCCGATTCCTGCTTATTTACACAACTGCCTGCCCAAAGGCACACTCAGTAGAGCTGCAGTAAAATAGCAACCCAGCATTCAATATCATTGCCTAGCTAGAACTCAAAGGAAGGAAAACAGGGAAATTTTAGATTTTAGGTATTTGAGGTTACTAAATTAAGCAAATCCACCAAGATTTATCTGTGATTTTCATTYGCAAAAGGTGCCGTCTCATTTGACAGCTACCCGAGTCGCACACCAGGGTCCAAGCACCAGCAGGGCCACCCGAGCATCCTGCAGYAAGTGCCTAATTACCATCAATCCCCTCTTAATTACGCAGAGCTTAAGTCACCGGCGCAACCGCGTTTGGCGTCAGCCTCCCGCTCGGAGTGGCTCCGGAGCCGCCCGCATCCCGCTGCCCGGAGCCCCCCGGTCGTGGGGCACCCGCTCCCACGGYGGGACCATCCCACGGGAAATCCCGGTGCATCCCGGGCAGCCGACACGGCAGGAGCCGCTCCCAGGGCTCACGAGGAGAAAAGGGCCCAAGTTTTAAATCCAATAGCCTGGCAGTCCCTTGCTCCGGAACTAATGCACCCCTGAGGGTGACCGGGCGCCTGCTCCRCATCCTCTCGCTTGCTTTTTCCCTCTGACAAAGCAGTTTTTGAGGCGGAGGAATGGGAGGGCGGGTCACTGCCGCGAGCATGCCGGGAAATCTGCTGCAGGAGCCGCCGCGTTGGCCGAGCCCCTGCTCCGGCAGCAGGCTGCAGCCTTGCAAGCAAGCCCCGAATCCATGATATCTACCCTGCAGCGTGGAAAAACTGCCTTTGGAAAAGGGGGAGGCACTGCTGTGAAGGGATGTCCGGCGATCCCTGCAGATTCAAGGCAGGCTCGGGAATGCCGGGGCACAAGGGACCACCTTGTCCTCCCAGAGGGGACTGGTGCTGCAGAGGGGTCCGGACGCACCCGAGCCCCGCTCAGGATGCCCTGCTCCAAAGAGGGGCCTTTTAGCCCAAATCTCTCCCACGTTCATTACTTTGCAAGGGTGCAATCTATTTCAGAAAACAGATATCAAGTTATGGAAGATTTATATTAATTTGCTTTCCAAGCAAGAAAGGACTTTAGAAACTCCTTTGGAAAGGAGTTTCCAAACAAGAAAGGAGTTTTCTTTTACAAGTAGGAGYAATTATTGGACACAACACTGATTTGAGGCCAGTTTGTCATCCTCAAGTATGTGCTCTACACTTCTACACTACCATTTTACTAATTATTTCCAAGAAATTGAAAATGAGCACCTTACACTGACTTGCTTGCTACCAATAGCACAGTGCTCTATTAGGCATTTGTTTCAGAAGATTAAAATACCTGCTAGGCTATCAAAGGTAGAGGACATGGTCACAAGAACTCATCTACGGCAGATCCCGAGCAAACATCATGATGCATCATTCTGCACCGTGTCTCTAACGTTCATTTTTGTTCTGACAGGGAGGTGAAGAACTTTTGCTAACCCACTGTGACAYCCAGAAGATGAATGAGGTAAACAGGTAAGTGAGATTTGTTGTCTCCCGAGACCTTCAACCTAGACCTTCTTTGCCCTGAATTTTGCTTTCTTCAAACCAAACAAAAAAGAAAAGCACCTGAGCAATTTCTAAAAGCCCAAGGGGTCTTTCCCAAGCATTTCTCTTTCACCAATGACAGGTTTTTCATTAGCAAATCAGCATTATATCATAGAACAAAAATGCAGCTGAGACCTGAGGAGAGCGCTTGGGAATTCAAGCTTCCAACATCTGCGGCACAGATGCAAACGCAGTTGCAGAGAACCTGCAGTCCACGTTTCACACTCGTGCCGTGCTCCTCGCCAGTGCCAGCGGGGCTGTGGGCGCAGCTGGATCCCCCCTTTAGCCGCAGATGTCCCAAGCTGGCTTCGTCCAGAGCGGCTCCTTCCCGCTGCAGGGCAGGACGYGGCTCCGCCGGCTGCTGCCTCCGCAGGGACCGACGAAGCCGGTCCCTTTGCAGGGCGCTCCCTGCCACAGAGCCTGCCCGGGGCACAYGCGCCTCCTCGGCCTCATCCGCTATCCCAGGAGGCCTAACACAGAGCACAAGGAAACAGATATGAAAACAAACACGTTTTCAACGGCAGCAAAGGCAAACTGCTTTTTCCAGACTAGAATATTGCCCCAGCCACCGGAAAGATGCAGCCAGGTACATCTTGAGATCCTTATCTCCTTATTTCAAACTTCAATAGCGCAGAATTAATGGTGCTCTTAGCCTGTGCAAAAGAACATGCACCTTTCTGAAAGCCTTGGCAGAGCAGCCCTACGACCTGCGCAGTCACTCGGCTCTCAAACTCCCATGAACTGGGCAGACCCTTCGTCCTCCTCGCGAGGTTTGGGGACGAATGGATGGATGGATGGAGCGAAGGAAGCGGGGCAAAAGAGACAGAAAGGAGGATCAGTGACAAGGGGCTGCTGACTCCGCTCCTTGCAACATGTTTCCATGCTCCATCTGCAAATGATAAACTCCTTGTACACTTTAATAAGGCCGTCTGTGGCCCTCAGCAACCACAAGCATTTTGAGCTTCAAATCAAAAGCAGGACAGAGAAACTGATCATTCCAACCAGCTAAATATGTCACAATGTAATTAACTGAAAACAATTAGCAGCACACACGACACATGCCGCCTGGCAGCTGCAGCAGGAGTTACCTGAGTTAGCACGGGAGCAACGTGCGCCTCCGGGTTGGCACGTGCTCCTCCAAGAGCTCCAAGGGCGTTTGGGGAGGCCTTGGCTGTGCTCTTCCRTCCTAAAACGAGTTGAAAATCCATCCCAATGATGGAAGTGCAAAATTCAGATGCAAAAAAAGAAGAAACCCGAGTAACTCCACTCACAGCACAAGGAGCTTCTGTTGCTCGAGCTCGAGCTCTTCCTGGCCGCCTCCAGCACCTCCATGGACTTAACTCCATCACCTTGCTCAGCTGCACTGATCCAGTGACATCTTACAACAGCAAAGTGATTTTTGGCAGAGCGTTGCTGCCTTTTATTCTCTCTCCTTTTAAATATTTCTTAATTGAGTGTTCTGCACCCCACATCCTGTCCCATTACCTGGACAAGGTATAATTCTGCTGCAAAGGACTATTTGTTTATCCTTATCTTTCTTTCACTTGGCAATTTAATGCCGAGACTGTTGAGGGTTTAATGTAATGAGGTCAAGTTTTGCATAGCATTACGCAGTGTTAAATAATTACACTTTAAAAATTRCTGCTATGGAGAAGATGACGGAGGAACCTGGTGGTGCTAAAACTGTTCTACTTATTTAGACCATTTCGGAGGTTYATTAATGGAAGTTTGCAGTGAAACATGCGCTCTGCTGATTAAATAAATGGTGACTAAGTTCTCACTTTAGCTTCCTCGAGCAGGCAGGGAGGTTATATAGAACAATAGCATAGAAGCCATGAAAGGCAGAAGACGCACCACCTCGTACACAAACAGGTGAAACTGCAACCACCACTCAAATGATCCTTGATTGGAGTTCGATCGCTTTGGGGCTTTAATAAATACACATTTATAAGAGACATAACCGCAAAATTTAGAGTAATTCCCAACACCCTGACGTGTTTTCTGATAGGAAATGCTGTAACATCAAAATAACTTGCAGATTTCAGGTAACAAGTAACAGATTGCAGGAGAGTGGCATTATTCGACATGCAGAAAGAAAACAGCAGACCCACCCTGAAGTGCCCGCAACCTGCCCCTCTGCTTTGGGTGCTGCTACCCATGAGCTACGAGCCCTGTGACCCCCAACCAGCAGGAGGGGGGTCACAGGGCTCGAGTCAAGGGCAGGAGACACATTTAGGATGCCCCCAGATAAACTGCTGCACATTAATGCTCCGCTTAGTCATAAGGATGAAACGAGATTCAATACAGCAATAATAAACTTGAAAGCTTCACTGCAAATAAGGAGCAGAAGTCAAAGGGGASGGAAGCACAGCCTGAATATATAATGGCAAAATCATGTCAAAGTATTTCATTTTTATGGGCAGGTACAAATTCATCTGATTATCTAGGGTTTTTTTTTGTTTTGTTTTGTTTTTTTGCAGGCTTTCATAGCACCAGCTTCTTTAAAAGAAAGAGCAGATAATAACTCAAGTGCATTGCACATCACAACAGAAATATCAGAAAACACTCCACCTTATTTCCCCATATCTATGTATGTCTACAAAGCTAACAGAAACAAACATTTGTTTTCTGAAAGGCAATTTTCAGACCTCTCACAAAGAGAGGCTATTAGAGTCTTCAGCGGGAAGCTTATCCTGAGCTGCTTCTGCAAGGGGTTTTGTYTCCTAGAGAACTACGTGACAACGTCTAAATGCATGCACATGTATGCACACGCAGCTGCCTTGCCATTTGAGAAATCTCAAATGAGATTTTGATATTTTTGAAATATAATTTGCAATTATTCTCTGCAATTGCACCCCAGATGCAATCACATCCTTGTATTCTCGTATCAGGTACTCGTATTCTTTGCTATCAGGTCCAAGATGCTGCTTTGCTGTTTGCAAGTACCTGTGTGCTAACTTGCATGGCTCAGTTTGGATATGATTCTACATCACAGGAGTAATTAATAGCAGTTACTGAAGTCATTTGCACCTCTAAGCGTCTGTCCTAATTTCCCCCGTTCAGCACTCAGAATCTCTGAAAAGTGTGAGTTTTACCAAAATCAAGTCCACTTACAACCCCAGCAAAAGCATTCCATGTGCTAATCAGGTAGGATTACTACCTGGATGACTCGTCTTCCATCCAAACCTCAACAGGAACCTCAGCCCGAGCCAGAATGGATCCCGTGTCCCCACATCTCCACTTTAGGGAGGATGTGCTGCTAAAACAGCAACAAAATTAAGTTTAAAAGCTAGTAAAAACAGAGCCACAGAACTTCTTGGACATCTGCCATCCTCCTTTATCTCTTTGAGGATCGGGTCAATAAGGAAACCCGTGACTATGGTAAATCTATAGGCAGGAGGAAACAAGGCAGCTCTCACAAGTCTTTCCCCACATCTAGGCAACAGCAAGAAAACAACCTGCAAGGGACCTGCCTGACCAAGCGCGTTCGCCTTGGGCAAGGGAGCTACGTTCCACTGATAAGGACTCATCTATAGCCTAAGAAAACTTTTATTTCAAAAGAAATGTTTTGGTTCCCATGATRTAACCGTGTGTCACTGGTAATGACTAATAGCGGGAACACAGATGAGAGTGCTCAGTAATTGCAAAGGGAGCAGGTATCAATAGCCAGCCCTGAATTTAAAAAGAGATAATACATCTTTCAAGCTGTCAGCAGGGAAACGTGAGTGTCAAGCCCACCGCCACATACCGAACATCTGCAAAAGAGACAAAACCAGTTTTGCTTTAAAACCATCAAAGCCTAAAGTTACATTTTGCTTACTGTCAGAAACGACAAAAGTCTTTTCAAAATTCTACAGGGCTAAGCACTGGAGCACAAGCTTAAAACCGGTTTCTTAAAACATCACACAGCCAAACGAAATATAATATTCTCTCACATTTCCAGCATTGCCCAGAAATACTCTCGAGCAATATGGAAAATTCCTAAGACAGAGAGAGATCTTTATATTGCCCCTCCATGGGCTGCTTTGCAACCCATCGACTGATACAGTGACTTAAAAACATTTTCCCCCTCTCCTAAGTGTTAGTACAACCTCCCTAACTTGCTGCTGCAGCAGTGTTGTCCCAACTGCCCGTTCCTGTTCTGCAWAGTGAGTTTTGAGTGTTTGAGCATTCCTGCACGAGGCAGCGCTAACCGCACGGTCACATCAGTCCTTCGCCAGGCCCAGGTTGGGTATCCTCAAGGATGGAGATTCCCCAGCCTCGCCAGGCAGCTCCTTTGGGCCTTCACTTACTCTCCTTGGGAACATTTGTTTCTTTTCATCTAGCTGCAGTTTTCCTCGCTGCTACTTCTAAGAGCTGCCTCTCGTCCTTTCCCTGCGCTCCACTGACGACAGCCTGTCTCCAGCTTCTCCTAGCACCAGTTGACGCCTGGAAGAGCTAAACCAGGAAAGCAACATTCAAAACTTCCGTGCCTGACGTCTTTGTCCCCCCATCCACATCTAACTTCCCAACCAGAGGATTACCAGGTCAAGCCTCAAGACCCGCAAGCCCAGGCAGGCGCGGACAGCAGGACGAGCCCCTTCTGGGGCTGCTTTGGGGCCGTCACTAACCCCCGTCATCTCATTTCATCAGCATTACGGGTGGGGAGCCACCCTTCGGTTTCCACCAATTAAAAATCCATTCTCCAGAAGGTCACAAAGATCTCTCATCGGGAACTTCTCAAAGCAGAGGACGAGCAAACCTGCAGCTGCCTGTTAGAGCAACATATAGTCACCGTAACACAATTCCACCCGTAACTTCCACACAGCATTATATACGACAGGCATATTTCATAACATCCCTCACTTGACTTTTTAAATAAATAAAACCATGGGTAGGTCGAGAAGGATCTGAGCGCTCCGCTCCCATACATACAAACACAGTTACTTTGCAAGTTTTATAACTGTTTATTTTGGGAGAGAGAGTTACTTAAAAAAAAAAATCCCACACACTGAAGCTTTTGTTCTGTATGCGACATATATTATCTTTTTTGCAAGGGCGCCCAGCTTTAAGCTTCAGTCAACATGAACCCAAGAACACAAACAGTCCATAATTGCACAGCTTAAAATGCATCTAACATCTACTTGTGCATAAAAAAACTTCTATTTTCCAGCAATAACTGCAGACTTGTTTGCCAATTTCCTTAAWTTAAGTGCATTTCCCTTTCTTTCTTCCATCCCAAAGAGAGCGGCCCAACAACCAGTCAAAATCATTGTATTTTCTTTAATTCCCATTCAATAAAAATAGCTTAATTGCAGCTAGCTCTTCATCTGCAATTTTGCAGCACTAATGTACACCAGCCATTTTGTTTTCCTCACATAACACCAGGAAACAGCTGTTTCCAGCCGACTTCTCTGTCAGCATGAAATAATTTAGAAAAATCAGCTCAGAAGCAGAGCACATCAGTAATAGTTGATTTTGTTTTTCTTTAATCATGGGAAACACTTGCCGAGATAGGTATGTTACCTGATTTATCCCTGATTGACTGCTGCTATTTTGGATACTGCAAGGTTTCTCTTCCCATGTTAAATCTTCAGGATTAATGCACCCATGGTATTTTGCCACTTTCTGCACAGCTTTCCCCTATTAAACGAGGGCTGAAATATTACCATTTCCAAGAGAAAAATGCTCCCACTTGAAGTGGTTTGACTGCAGAGGCTGATATTTTTGTGTTTTATGTTAACTGAAAGAGGGCACGCGTTTGGTAGAGTAATTGCAGCCCTATTTCAGTGGACGCTCTATAAGAATATATAAGAATATATAAGAATATATAAGAATATATAAGAATAAATATGGAAAGGCCAAGGGCTATTCGTGTCCCAGCACAGGCAGCAGACGCAGGGGTTCTCCACCACTTCGGCCCTCAAAATCCTGCTGCCTGAGCACCCATTCCAAGGGGATCCCCTGGGAAGCGCCATGAATGCCAAAGTGACAATTTTCCAAAGCCAAATTTGAGTAGTTTTGAGTGAGAAGCCGCTTTGGGGCATCTTGTGCTTTTGCTGCAAGGTTTTTCACTAATGCACGCTAAGAAAGTCTCAAGAACTTGGAACCAGCTCAGCACCTACTAGCTTAATGTGAAACTTCTTCTTTCTGGATGATTTTTCCCCATTTACCTTTGCTTTATTCAGAGGCAAACCTGAAAAACGTGTATCTTCGAAGCTGGTCTTAGAGAGATGATTAGTGTTATGCAATGCTGCACTTTAGCATTAARAAGAAAATTTGCAGGATACTTCACATGTGAATAAACTGGGAGAAGAGTAGGAAATACCTCACTGCAGCCATCATTACTACTTTACTGTAGGTCTTAAATAAAGCAAAAATGGTCAAGTTGGACAGTTCCTGCTCCTGTTCCTTCCCAATGTCCGCAGAGAGCGACGGGGATCTTGTTTCTGCTGCACTTGGCAGCCAAGATAATCTCCTTCTTTCATTTCATCTGCAAATCTCCCTCGGTTACATAACAACCAAGCAGCTTCCCAATAAGCAGGATGCACCTCGAGAGGTCCTGTTATTATTACTCTTAACTGCCTTTAGCACCTATGGATCTTATGCATCATTTTCATTTTAGGCTAGTATTGCTAGTAAGCAGCCCCTGAGAAATACTTTGGTTTAGGCATAAAATAAGCTAGGGATGTTGCTCTTTTTCTTCAGCATATTGATATAATATTCATTATACTGAATGAATTGCACAGTCTGCAGCACTGAGTGGAAAGGGAGGCTTTTCTTCCTTGAACTGTCATTTGCACTGCAATAAATACGGATAGGGGAGTGGCAGGCACAATAAACCAACCAAAGGGAATAAAACTGAGTGTATAAATGCATGCAATATTCTACTCCTGTAACTAAAGTGAAAGTGTTAAAACATGCAATCATCAATTTACGCCTTCAAATTTATGCTAGGCTGTCTGGCCAAGCACAGCTTTTTACCTTTAGTCAAAATTTTCACTGCAAGAAACCTCCAATTATGCAAAATAATGAACAAATCCCCATTCTGTTAACCCCATCTCCTCCTTGCTTCCCTCTCCAGAACAAGGTTGAAGAGCCAAAGTGGAAGAACATTTTCACAACAAATGTCTGTTTTCCCTGATTTATAGGTTTTGCATCTTCATGGGTTGCAGGATGACAGGACAAACTACAAGGAATTTTCCAAAGTTGACAAATGGGATCTGCAGCTCCTAAGAGCAGTTATGTAGGTTTGGATGACAAATGTAAAGTCGTTTCAGCTCGGCAAGGAAAGCCCCAGCTGGGAAACGCAGCCCCTTCCCCAGCCCACCCCATGCCCAAAGCCTGTGAATCAGCAGTATTTTAGTACGAGCCGCCCCTGTCCCAAATCCTCCGCATAAATTTGGATCTTCCTAAAGCAAGAAGATTAAAGAAAAAAAAAATTAAAGAAATACTCTCTCACTAGCAATGCTGCAATGTAAGAATAAACCCACAAATGCTATGGAACAGAATTAGGCTTTTGTTGGCAATAAGTTTTAAAGCCAAATATTATTAGCACCCCTGTTTAAGAGCCTAAACAATACAGGTTTAAAAAATATAGATGCTGTGCATATGAAAGTTATAATGAAGTGAAGCTTTAGATAAAACTTGACATCTCTCTGTCCTTGGGATCCTCATGACCCTCATCCCAATCCCTACCTGCTTCCCCAGTGTGCAGTAGAGCAGATTTTAAGCATTTAAAAAAAAGGAAAACAGTAACAATTACAAGCCCTTGTTATTTGCAACGTGAACTAAGCAGCACGCTGTGGTTATCAATAAGCTGCAAAGTGTTAACTAGGCTGTTTGTGCCCATGATTTTCCCCATCTCAGCTGAGCCTCCTCTATTAACTCTCCGCTATTCTCATAAACCCAGAGCTCCAAAACAACAAGCAAAGAAAGGTGGAGAGAAGGAGRAGGAAGGGAGCAAATGAGACACACAGAGAATTCTGTGTTTTAAGAAGGGGAAAAAATAACGTATTTTATGATTGCCATAAGTCATCATTTCAAAGACAATTCTTTCTGAAAGCAGAAGTGCATTTTTTCAAGCAATTCGTTAACTGTCCAAGCAGGCATGCTGGAGCACACAAGCAATTCTGCAGGCAGCTGGACAGCATGCTGGAGCCCGCACGTCGGTCCCCGAGCGATCCAGAGAGGCCAGGCCGACGCCGAGCGCCCGCGCTCCTACCTGCGGCTGCCTCCCCCAGCACGCGGAGCCGCGAGGGCCCCCAATGCCCCCGCCGCGGGCACCCACCTCCGGCTGGCGCGGCCGCTTCGTCCCGCGCCCGCTCCCACTGCGCCAGCGGCGCCGCCTCCTCGCGCTGCGTCGGCCGGGGCCCACAGGTGCCTACGTAAAAGCGCCGCTTCCTACGTAAAAGCCTCGGGCGGCTGCTCGGGCTCCTCCGCAGCGGCTCCCGCTCGCCCTTAACCCCTTGCACGGTGCCAGCGGCACCAGCTCGAACGCATTAACGCAAGTGACCGCAATAAACATTAACCCAAGCAACTGCAAAAGGGTATTTAAAAAATTATAATAAATTTTCTCTTACAAAGTCATGCGGATTTGTCCATGTTTTGCTTTTGTTGTTCTCTGTCTCAGTCACTAGGCTCRTCTAAGACGCTGTTTTTACTATTTTAAAAGGGAAAGAGAGATTCACGGGCTCATTCAGTGCAAAAGCCTAAGTAAAACTTTAATCAGTGCAGAGCACATTTGGTATTTTCACGTGGTTAGGTTTCCTATGGAGCAAGCCATCTGCTTGGGGGGGGAAACCAGCCCTGTCTGCAATATGGAGACATTCTAATTAATGAAGCAAAAATAGCAGTTTCACTTAAGAGGCTCTGGCAATTCACAAAACAGACTTAAGTCCTTTCACTTAGCAGGCAAGATCTTGCTTTTGTTAAGAAAGACTTTTCACCAAGCTCTCGTTACAGCTTTGCTTCATTTCCCGGGGCTGCTGCAATGGTRCTGCAGCGAGAGGCTTCTCAGCTGAAGCACTGCAGCCCCTTCCACAATGTTTGGGCTTCTGCCCCTTCCCCGGGACCTTCTGCTGCCCCAAACTTCATCCCTCTGGTACCTCGGAACCGCTGGAACRGCGATGCTGCAGCAGAGCCACGCAGATGGGATGAACTACGCTGGATTCGGACGGTGCCGGGACGCGCTGGACCAGCCGGGACGCACTGGACCAGGGACCAGCTGGACCCGCCCTGCTGCAACCCGCCCAGTGGCTGCACGTGCAGAAAGGATGGACGATCTGACGGGTGCTGGAGCTCCCGTGCAGAGCCCGGCACTGACCTCCAGGTGCAGAAGGGCTCCTTGCCCCATTCCCAGATACCTGACATGGAGAGTCTGGGCTCGTAGCACTTTAGACACTCGCGACGACACAGTCGGAGCACCCAGGTTCACTCACCAAGCACAAAACCCAAAGAAACTGGATTCCAATGAGAACCAAATCTCCGTCTTGCTGAAGAGATTCTTCTGCATTTGGTGGATTAGGCACCACAAAACACAACACCAAGGTTTAGGACAAGGTCTGCTCTGACAGCCGGTCACGTCTGCCCGGCCAGCAAAGCTCCTCACCGTCACTTCTCACCTGTTTGCAGAGTTAAATCGGAAACTAGAGAACTAAATTGATTTTTTTTTTAAACAAATAAAGCAGATGCACAAAGATTTAATTACTACTAGAAATAACCCTAGCAATCTGTCTCCTCATATATTTAACTATTAAGTACTTTACACCGTGGCAGTTCAGGAACTTTTTCAAATCTCACTTTTATGGCAGCAATCCACCTTCACTTTCCATCGGTTTTCCACTTAATTTAAGCCCAGGTCCCAAAACTGCCGCCTATAGATTTGCTCATGGGTTGCAGAAAACTGGGGGTCTCATAGGAAGAAAGCAGTCATGTCACGTTATTTAGTCTGCCCTTTATTTATATGCTATTAAATTATAGTCAAAGTCACCTTACGCATTTTATGAACTTTCCCAGTATMACTTATCCACATAAGCAGCTGCTGAAGTTTTACTATCAATATTACACGTCAGGAAATAAAAGCGGTCTTTGAACAAGAACRAGCTGGTAGGAAACCCTTCCTGGCAAAAGTTTCTTGGCTTCAGAAGCCACCCCTGATTTACAGTTGAAAATTGGTGTCGCCAAAAATCACCTTTTCTAGAATATAAATGCTAAATTAGGTGATGCAGTTCTGAGTTTATTTTCACAAAAGACTATGCAAATTCCACCAAATATCTATGTGATGAAAATGGATGTTTTTTGTGGTTTTTATCATTCTTTTACACCTATTTTGCATTACTCGCCAACCAAAACCAAGCACCACGGCACAGAGAGCTCGCTGATGAGAAAACCAGCCCCAGCCTGAACTACTTTCTACTACACTATGAAGAAAACACGATAAGCAYAAGCAAATGTGTAACATAATGAAATATTACTGACTCCTAACACTGGAAAATGAGAGCATTGGAAATTTAAAGAGTTCAACTGAGAAAAGTGCACTGATGTTGCATTAAAAATGCAAGGGCTTTGGAGAACTCTGCAACRTTTTTACCTCTGCATTGGTTAGAGCTCACAAATATGTTAAATACTGTATGAGCAAGGGATGTRCAGAGCTGGATCACAAGGCAGAACAGGGTAAAGCAGCCTGTAAAAAGTAGCTTTTATGCCAAGATGGGTTGCTTGATAATCAGCTTTTTCTGTTGTTGTTGTTGTTCRCACCTAACAGGCCAAATCCAACTCCTTCAGAGGCCGCTCCTCAACTTACCTGCAAGTAGAGGGGAGATAAAGCAAAAGACCAAAAGAAATCGTCCTTAACAAAGAAATTGTGAAATCCTTGACCACGTCTGCAGGGGGATTTGGGGATACCTCTGGAAGCACAGAATATTTCCTCAAGGAATTTCATCTGTTCACTGAAAGGGGCTTTTTTTTCAGTGAACTGGATTTCCTGGTACTCCCTCTTGCTATCCTTGCTAACACAAATCACAGAATCCCAGAATGGCAGAGGTTGGAAGGGACCTCTAGAGATCATCTAGTCCAACCTCCTGTCCTGTTTAGCCTGGAGAAGAGGAGATTGAGAGGGGATCTCATCAATAGCTATAAACACCTGGGGGTGAATGCAGGGAGGAAGGSGCCGAGCTCTCCTGGGTGGTGGCCGTGCCAGGCCCAGGGGCAGTGGGCACAAGGGGCAGCCCAGGCAGCTCCATGTCCATGTGAGCAGGAACTTGTTTGGGGTGCGGGTGCCCGAGCCCTGGCCCGGGCTGCCCAGGGAGGCTGCGGAGGCTCCTGCTCTGGAGACCTCCCCAAGCCGCCGGGATGCGCCCGGGTGCCCCGTGCTCTGGGTGTCCCCGTGGAGCAGGGGCTGCACTGGGGGATCAGGACGTGCCCCTGCACCCGGCGCCAGCCCCAGCACCACAGGGGTTCRTGAGCTCCGAGGGACGGGATCACCGGGTACCATTGGGGAGCAGACGCAATTGGCAATTCCCGATCGGATTCCTCTCTTACGGCAGGTTTTGAAACCACTGCAGCCAAAGAGTGCACGGATCTCTCCACTCCAAGCTCGCTCTGACACAGAAGAAGTATTCTAATAATTCTTCCCAAGTAATAACTACAACACTTCTGGCTGTCATCACAGTTCATCCATCTTCCTCTGGATTTTTGGACTGCATATTTTACAACTGCAAAGTCAAAAAAGTAACTTCTAGTGAAGGTGCAATTTAATAAAGCAACAACCTAATAATCCCTTTCAGCAGCCAGCGGCAGCCTCATCTTGACTTTCATCATCAAATTTAGGAGCTTAAGTACAAATGAAATTATGAGAGGAGAGGTTTATTTTGCATTCTGAGGCTTAACAATAACAGTTTGGGCAATCCTTGCTGGATCCCGCACTGCGGTATGCCCTCCTTCCATGCTGCTTTATGATATTCAGAGGCTACCAAAAAGAAGAATATTTTTCTCCCTCTCTCCTGCCAGAAAGTGCCATTGCTGGTGTTGGTACTCAATATCTGAGCCTATTTCACAAGAAGTCTAGGTGCTCAAATAAWGGAAAGGAGAAGCTTTCTGGTGGCAATAGCCTGGGAGCTCATATGGTCCCAACACAGAGCTCACTAGGAGTAAAGACCCTCAGAGGAATAGGAAAGTAAAAGGAAGCAATTTGTTATAATTTTGTAACAGAAATCTTACAAAGTTGCATGRCTTTTTAATTATACCCTGTCACACGTCACTGTTCAAAGTTTCTAATTTGCATTTGTATTATCTATTCTATCTACTTTTATGTATCTGCTACATAAGATATCACATATTGCTGCTAATCTGTTGTTTTCTGACATCATTGTACCTATTTCTACAGGTTCCCCAGAGAAAAGGCACTGAAGAACAAACCTTTTTCAGCACTCTTGACAATGCAGATTTCAAAAAGGAAAAAATAGTAGTAAAAAATGTGAAAAGGCACCTTGAAACTCTTCCCAAGAGCCAAATTCACGTCAGAGGGAGGCGAGCAGCTGCCAGCGAGGCCAGGGCTCCTGCAGCAGGGCCGTGCTTACCCGCCGAGAAGCACATTCCCCTATTCCATCTAGTCATTTATTGCTTGGAAAAAAAAACCTAGCTGAGATTGTGCCAAGACATGTGACACCAAAGTTCAGAAGCTAATTAATAAAGGAAATTACCCAGGGCAGGCTGTGACTGACATCTATTAATCTGAACTCCTTGCAGGCACAAGTTTGCCACAAACAGAAACCTCAGTTTCAACATGAGAAAGGAACAGAAAACACAAAGCCTGGTATTTAGCCCCAACTTTTCTCCATTATATTTTTACTTTTTCTTTTTTTTTTTTTCCTGCACATGGTGATTTTTTGCTTATTTTTTTGTTCCTCATCAGAATCTGGCTACGAGAAAAATAGGCATTTTGTATTCAGCAAAGATAAAATGACTGAAATGCTCAACTTGCAGGCTGATTTTAACATAGTCACAATTATGCTGAAACATTTGATACTGGCTCACAACCTCCAGAATCGTGAAAAGCATTTACTCTGACCTTGTATATAAGCAGAAATTCCTTTTTTATATATCAGATTTTTCTTTAAAATAATGCCTTTGAATTAAGGAATCAAAGTTTGTTTCTTACATATGAACTGGACCTGGGCTTGTTGTAATGCTCAAAGCCAAAGATCAGACATCAGTGCTTTCTTATTGATTTTTCTGATGAAATAGTCGAATTCCCAGCCATAAACCTTAGTTCTTAACTGGTTTCTTTGGAATTTTTAAACTATTATTGATGGGACATTTTTTCCTCGGTTTCCTTGGATATCCTGGACAAATCCTCTGACTGTGATATTTCCTTTTGAAGCAGGAAGACTTGTTACTTTGAAAACTGTATATCAGAACACTAGGAATTTAGGAGGACTGTGTCATTTGACATATGGGGAAAAAAAAAAAGGAATTTTACCCTCCTTGCTTATCAGCATTGTCAGTTTTTGCACAGCTTCGGATACACTTGGACTTGTTGGAATATTTCTACTCCCTCTGCTGGTCCATTCCGGGTAAAACAAATAAAAACATTTCCTACATGCTGGCTACTTATATAAAAACAACACTCCCCTCTCCATCACCAATACGTCCCCAAATTACACAATATAAATACATTTTATGCTGTCCGCCTTACACATCTGTGTCCCAGCAATCTTATAATAAGGCTATACTAGTGCATCTCCTTCCCCAGCCCCCAAAACTCTGGCAGATTTAACAAAATTGATGCTTCTGATTCTCTCAGCACCTATTTGCTATTTGCTTTGCAAGCCGAGTTGCTCAAAGCTCACCCRGGGGCCTGGACACGGGCAGGCAGGTCTGAAATAGGCATCAAGCACCGCGATCTCTTCCTCTGCATTTATCACCAGGGCTAAATGTTGTGCAGAAATAGATTATTCATCCAGAGGAGCAAGGGAAGAGGCAGCATCTCCATTTTACAAACGGAAAGCCAAAGTACACAAATTACAGTGAATACCTACACAGCAATAATTTGGCATTCACAGTATTTAAAAGACGGTATAGACGGTGTATAGGTGATATCTGAGCAGCCTTTGGTTGGTCACGGCTTTATCCTTTTGGGGGGTTTTGCCCTTCCCCAATGACTCTCCTCACCTTCCATGCCTGGAAATGCTTGTCAGGAGGACTTGCTCCCGGATATTCCCAGGCACTGGCACAACCATGACCAAACTGTACTAGACTATTTCCCTTACACAGAGCAGCACTTGCCTTCTCCCAGTCGCTGAGACCCTCCATATTGCTCCTTGGCATCCGTTCTCTGCTTTCTCCATCCTCCATTAAGACACTGTGAGACCAGGAGCGAGCTCTCCAAGTCATTTGGAGAACAGGAGGGGAGCTCCAGCTGGAAACACTTCATTGCACCTTCCGACAGCAGCTTCGTGGCACTGCTCTTCCCTGCATGAAGGCTGTYCCTTTGGGTCTGGGATCCGTATGGGAAAATGTAAATGTCTAAGTCAAGTTTCCAAGTTCCTTACAGGTTTTTTACTAACAATTATCAACACAGGAAAGAAAAAAAAGTGGGTTTTTTTTTTTCCAGAAATCGGCAGTTGGTCCCTAGGGATGAAAGCAGGTCAGTTACACAGCTGAAAGCCACCGCTGTCCTGGAAGACTSGACGGGACATGTCTCCAGCCTGGAGTCTCTCCCTGCTTATTTCTACAAGAAAGCCAAGTTCACACGCAAGCCAAAGTGAAATACTACTTTGTGCCAGTGCAACGCTCAACGGAAAGTATTTTATATAGATATAAGTGTGTATACACACACACACACACACAGAATTGAAGCCAAATAGCTGTTCCTGCAGTTTGAGAGCCCCAATCCAAGCACCCGCAGCCACTGAAGGCTTCCAGAGCGGCTGGGAGGCAGCGGGCGGGCAGAGCAGTGGGTCACGCAGCATCGCGGTGCTGAGCGCGGCCTCCGGGAAACCGGCAAAACCCGCCAACATTTCCACTCCCCAGCCACTGTGGCTGCCAAAACACACCGCTTTGCTTGCAGAACCGGTGCCCCACGTTCCGCAATGGGAACGAGCGAGCAGCACGGGAGCTCATACGGAGGAACTCAAGAATGGGCTCGCTGACCTGGAGAGAAATGTGGGATGAAAACCTGCAAGTGGGAATGGATCTGGAAAACAAAATGTGGGTGACGGAACAGAGGGCTGGCGGATACAGGGAGACGTATTGAAAAAGGAGGAAAAAAGCAAAGATAGAATTTGTTCCCAGCAGCACAAAGGCCACGGTGCTCTCAGACACTCAGAGCAAGCCTTCCTCTCTCTTTTTAAAGCTACATGAAATAAATACAGCAATTTTGGTGAAGAAATTGAGCATCTCGAGCTCTTTTACAGCCACATTTAATGAGAAGGCAAGAAGCAAGAACAAGCTGTGCCAGTATCAAAACACCAAATACACCCCAGCCTCTTAAACACCTCTGGATGTCGAAGAGAGTAGCACATCATAAAGAAAAGAAAGAAGTAAAAATCCTCCAAAATTTAAACCTCGGGGAGAGCCCAAAATACAACATTTCAGGAAGATGGGGAGATACTACTCTATCATTAAAAAAAAAAATCAGACATTCACTTCACTCCTCCTATTCCTCTCTCATTCTCCCTAAGAAACTACCCAAAAATAAGGGAGATTGAAACATTTCTGCTTTTTCACTTCTGCCAGATCTCCTTGAATACTCCTAATATTGTGTTTTTTCCACTCCAGAGTGCAGAAATAAAGCAATAAAATGCAGTAATCTGCAGGAGTCAAATACTGAGAAAAACAAGCGAAAGAGAAGATGGCTTCTGCAACCAAAAACCAAAGGAAAAAGTGAGTTTATGAATGTAGCACAACCCRGGAACTTACTAGAGATGAGCTGGATCTCAGAGGGAAGCTTGAAATACGGCTCTGAGAAACTTTGCTTGCACTAATGGCCTAAGAACACAGTGTAGCACCATGAGATGGCAATTGAGAGAGGAAGGAATAAAAATCCTCCTCCAGAAAAACATTTGCATTTACGTCTGCACTGGAGAAAAGGAAAAAAGAGCTGAAAAATAAAGCAACAAGGCAAGTCTCCAGCAGGTGGGAAAAGCCGCCAAGGGGACAGGTGAATAAATTCCCATCTGGAAGCACAAGAGGAGGATGGATGTTCTCATGTCCGCTGCCAGCTGCGTGAATGGGATGAGGAGAGCTTTGGGATGCGCGTGTTGCTGCAGCTGGCCATGGTGTGGAMAACGCGGATGGGCACGAACTGGATGGACGGAACTGGATGGATTCCCCCTGCCCTGCCCCGAAAGCACGGAGAGATGGAGCTTGAAATGCCCTTGGGAAAGGCTGAGCCGAGGAGCAAGGAAACGTTAAACACGCTACCGGGCTGGAGAGAYCTGTCAAAAGAAACGTGGATTTATGAGCAATAAAGCAAGATAGACTAATATTTGTACTGTTAACAACAAATGCATCTGGGGATCAGAAGTAAAGACATACATCTTAGATGACTACGGACATGAGCTGCTAAAATTCTCCCTAGGAACCAGCTATAGGGGAAAGCAGCAGCAACTTTATTTGCCAAGTCTTTTATTTGCCTGAGACTGATGCATGGAAAAGATATACACTCTGACCACGTGTATGTTCCTTAATAAGGAGGAGTAGATATATGYGTATGTATAACTCTTCCTGATATATATTCCTTATGAAGTCTTATGAAATACAATGAACTTAAAGGGAGGCCTGGTTCATTCTCAATAAATTGAGTGGCAGTGGACTGGTGAACATAGGTAAGATTTGCTTAAAAACTACAAAAATCTACCAGATTTGTTAGAATAAGATGATCTGAATTACATTTGGATGGAGTGGATTTGGATTGAATATGGATGTACTCACTGTTCGCTGCCACAGTAAATGCTGAAAGCCTGAAATGGCTTCCAGCACCTCACTTTTAATACCTTGGCAAATTAACTTATCCTGATATCTATGGGCCTCATCACCTGGATCTGAACACTCAGCAATTTCAGGGCAAAATAAAACCCAAACGGTGTTTGTCACTCTCTAAAGCTCTTAACTGATAAAAGCCACACTTGGATGTACACAGGAGCAAGATCAGATGGATAAGGAACCGCACGGGGTTCTGGCAAAGCAGCGCCAAGCGCCTTACAGCAAAGCCTGTCACCTTCCAAGGGCACAAATCAAAAGAAAAACTGGTGTTTGAGGGGGCTCTTTTACTCTAAAAAATAACATATGAACCGAGAGCTTCCAAAAAGCCATATAAATACAGTCAGAAGCAACCAGCTCTGCTGTGAAAGAGGAGAGCAGAAGAGGCTCAAAGAAACTTAAAACAAAAATATCATGAAAAAAAGACAGCTTCCTAGCTAGAAAGCTCATGGAAACCCCTGAGTGCCTTCCATCAATTAAGGATGGGATATAACTCCTACCTAGCCCAAAGAAAAAGCAGGGCTGTTGGTAACTTTATAAAAAGGATTACGCCTCCCTGATGAATTTAACCTGCAAAAAAGACAGGGGTACTTTAGGAATCTATCACAGCCTCTATCAGAAATAAAAAGCACAAATTCTTGCACTACCACCTCAGAAAGCAGATAAAAGCCTGAAAACAAATAAAACAAACCTGTTTACTGCTGAATTTTACAAGCTTCTAATGGGAAATCTAACTCTTATAGCAGGAGTAATTTAGTGCAGTAACTTAGGAAGGAAATAGCCCATCTTGGAAAAGAAATGAGGATAATTAAAATTGATGGAAAGGCTAGATCTAWCACGCAGGCCTAGGTCACTAATACAATATCAGAGTGAATGTATTAGTGAATTGATTTAATGTGAACTGTTCAAATATCTACCCCGATCAATTAATGCTTAGCACAAGCAAGTGAACTGCACACACAAACAGGTCCTTTTGATTTGTGCCACACACAAACGTGTCCTTTTGATTTATGCCTTTCAATATTTTCATATTGGCCCTGGATACCAACTTACAAGACAAATGTTACACATCTCCACAGCTTCAAAAGTTAACTTGGAATATAATAGTAATATTTAACAATACCTGGATCAAAATCATCTCTGAGAACCCTGGCGCCTGGTAGCTTTGCAGAAGAAAGATCCATTCAAATCTAAATCCTGTCGCAATTTAAATGCCTCCGCAAGGCACTGCCATAAAACATCCTCAGTGTCCTGCTCCAGTCRCGGGAGAGTTTTTGTTATGACACGAGATTAAGCATGTGCACAAACTGGCGGGCACRGGACTGCACCACACACAGTGCCCTGCCATGAAATCCTATCAGGCCCGTTTGGAAAACACACACAGTAAAAATTAACCACGGGAGATTATGCAATCTGATGCTGCAGTAGAAATTCATTTATTTTAATTGCCATTACTGCATGTAACAGTACATTCATATGCATGTAATTGGTATTCTTCTTTTATAAATATTTTAATTTATGCAATTATGAGCCACAACGCCATAAAGAGTAACACAAAAAGTAGCTGAGTCAAAATAAATGTTAACCGCAGCTCCTCAGAGAAACTGCTCAGCACTTTCGGAAAAAGCAATCACAAAATGACGTTTTCACGTTGTTTTCTATCGCAAAAAATCATCAAAACCACGTCACAACGTGCAGAGCCTGTTAGCTTGACTCTACTGACCTTGCTTGCTATTTACGTTGCTGCAAACGAAAGAAACTGCAAGGAATGGTGATTTCAGAGGTGATTTCACGTAACCTCCTCCCAAAAAGCCACAATATCCTCAATATCTTCATTAGGTCATTAGCAGGRCTTTCCCAAACCTACATGTTCCTCTTCTTGCAGGTACCTTCCTCAAAAGGGCCACTCGTGCAACAAAAGCAGTAGATAAAAGAAGAAATAAATAACATCRTGACACCAGTGAATGAGAACCGCCAGTTCTGGTCGCAGGAACCAGGGGACCCGCTGTGAAATCAACATTTTTCCACAGTAAAAGGTACAAACCAATGACTGGAACATAACGAGGCAGCACTAAACTTCTTGGGATAAAACAGCGTCAGGATCAACCAAGAGCACCCAGACTGTCACCAGAAACCAGGTTTCTCAGCAGATCAGGTCCAAAAAGCGAATCGAGAAAGCTTGCCCTGCTCTCAGGAACGCTACTGCCTAAAAGCACAATCCCTTCTCCCAAATCAAACTGGAGGTAGTAAGATAGTAAAAACCCACATATTCATGTGTTCCAACCTAAAGGAAATAGCCCTGTTTTTTCCTCCCCATTGCATTAATCACCATTGTATTTTTGCACAAGCACTTGCGGTTTCCCCAGGAATGCACATAGACACGCACACTGTTTACATGCAAGCACAAGCACTAACAAACAATAGGTCCCAATATATCCAAATGTGCTGCCAGATGGCTTGGAAAAGAAAAAATAAAATAGCTACTTAAAAGCTCTTACACTGCCAGCACTCCATTTTTGGAAATAACAAGGAAAGTTGGAAGTAATTTTAAAGCTTACCAACATTTTTGCAATGTTTTGCTTTACAACAAGAACCATCTCTATCCTTCTTCACGCATCAAACAGGCTTAGCAGATATAGGAACTTGTGCTACTTTCAGATGGAGACTACCAGGAGCACAGAATGTCCAAAAAACAGCTTTTGACCAACACTTCTACAATTATAAGTGCATATTCTGCAGCAAAGCTTAAGCATCAACCCCAGCAATGAGTAGGCAAAATGATTTTCCAAACTGCATTGGGATTCTGGAAACTACACATGTGCACTCATAGAAATACAACAATAATGGAGTGTTGAAAGAACTTACGTTATATAATACAGAGCGATTTGGCAATAGAAATTAAGATGTTTTGGGTGTGCTCTATGAGATCTGCATACAATATTCTTACTGGAGTAAAGCTAATAAGGATCACATTTCAAGCTTCACTATTGTAACATCAATAAACTTAACATACAAGTAAAGTTTAGCACAGATATCAAGCTAAAAATTCTGTAGCAGCCTCAGGTTTTGTTATTACAGCTCAGTTATTTTGTCTGCCTATTTGAAAACCGTGTAAAGTGGCAATTACCTAAGCCTAGTTATTAGTCCTGATTTTGTCCACACAACACTACCTGCTTTTACAGGATTCTGTTTTTCATATTGAGAAAAAAATGTAATTATTATCATTGGTTTTGTTGGTATTGTGGAAGATTCATCTACGGTATCACACTGAATAAAACTTAATTTATAGTCTTCTTGATTTCCATTAATGAAATATGAACTTTGATGTTGATTTACTGCACTTTGTTTTTCCTCTGCATCTTATCTCTCCAGTAAAACTAAATTCTGTGGTCTATATGTAGGATTGGGTTTTTTTAAATATTAAACCACTACACAAAATTTCAATGCTGTATGCTGATGCTTTGAGCCTACAAGATCATCAACTAACTGCATATATTAACTAAAAAGAAAAAAGACTCAGTAAGAGCCAAACAGCAGACATAAAAGACATACTTTTAAAAACTGTACGTAAAATATAAGCATGAGGTATCGGCATTTACTTACCACTGGACCTGTTTTTGCGGTTCGACTTCCCTCCTGTAAGAAGCATCTTGAGACTGTTTCGAAACATGGCGATCCTGCTGCACCGCGCACCTCCCCAGAGCTGCAGAACAGAAACAGCACCTGTGACACCCACCACGTCCTGCTCTCCCTTCATCCGGGCTAGTCCCAGAACAACACAATTTCTTCAGCAGTGCTAACAAAGCCTATTTCGGCAAATGCTTTGACTGGTTATTATCCCAAAATAATGCATCTGAAGAACAACAACAATGAAAAGCAACTTTTGGAGTAAGTTAAAGCAAATTCTGCCTCCTTTTCCCCTGACTTTCAAAGTCCAACCTGCAAGAGAGAGCTGCTGCCTTTCAGATTGCTTAGAAGTCAAAACCAATCCCGCCAACAGTGACCCAGACCTGTCATTTGRGGAAGGTACCTACAACCCAAAGCTAAGTCACTCATGTACAAAAGATCAGACAGAAACATTATCCATATATTTTCCTGACTCTGTACATCTGAAACAAATGAACAGAATGGTACCCCAAGCTGCTGGAGATAAAGGAATGAGTTTCTGTGTTCACAATAACACAATGACACCCCATTCCAAAAGAGTGGAGGTTAAACTGAATAATTTGAGGAGCATGGAAAGATTTCCATTCAGCAGCTGTAGTAAGACAATGTGGAGCAGGTTGCTRTACGTGATGTATGTTATACGTGGCCGTATTTAAAGCCACTGAAAGTCTTTGTAAAATGGTCCATTCAGTCATGTATGATGACTGCAGATGGGAGTATACACATTAGAAATTAAGGAATGTAAATTAAGAGGCATATATTAAGACGACACCAGTAATGGCATCTTTTTCCATATTAGTTTTCAGGTTTTATAAACATGTGAACATAGAATTAACATTTTCTAAAACAAAAATCCGGTCTTTCACAAATTACCGAACTCTTTTCAAAGAGCATTCAAACTTAAAAAGGAATTAGTAACAAGGTTACTAATTTACGAAGTTAATCACCGCAAGATGAAAGAAATTGAAAAGGAGGAAAATAGACAAACCAAGTCACTCTTAAGTACTTAGGCCACGTATAACAACATATATACGTGAAATATGCCCAACGTATTTCGTGATGCATCTATGGTCATTATGTTCAATTAAAGGCCAACACTGTTAACTTCCATTATCCAGGGCAAGAGAGAAGGGAGACAAGTGCTGTATTTTGAAGATCTACACAACTTATTTTGAGTAACAGCTCATTTCAYGATTTGGCTTGGAAAACAGCATTTTGAGAGGGCTCCTTGGCTTGGCAAGAGCGCTAGACCAAAACACTTATTTACTTTGGGAGCCACGTGTAAGGCAGCCCGAGGAGGACACTGCTGAAAAAGGGGGAAATTCCACGTCCTCCATGATTGGAAGGACATTTTTCCTTCATTTCATCCAGAACATAAGCATACTTGAGGTCAGGAAGATGGAAATTTCCACCAGACATGCTAAAGAGAAATGCTATTGATAAACGACCTATGATTTACTCTGAAATTTGATTTGCATCCTAGCAAGGTAAGTTGCCCATGATAGATTATCTATTAATCCCCTTTGCAACTCAAATTAATGTCAGGCAGGGTCTGAACATGTCCTTTTGAATTAAAAAACAAATTTCCAACAATATAAAGTGCAGGGCTTTAGCACCAGGAAAATGAAACAGCAATGGAAGATCAGATGGGAAACATGAACATGGCTGAACATGATCGCTGACTTGAAGATCAAGTCAAAACCCGTACTTGCTTGAATTAGAAAATGTAGTGATCTTGAAATTAAGGAAATTTAATTTTGAACAAGTCTTTATCATTCTGCATAACCTGGTTTCTGATTCAAGACTACCAATACCAACTGAATTCATAAGGGACACTTATGTTCTCCATATACAATGTCAATTATACAGAGGAACTGTAACAGAGGAAAAGCTAGAAATGCAATTAAATCATTTCCATCACCTCATCTGCAGTGCTTTTAATGTGCTCTGGGTTGCCCATAATAGCTAAAGTGTAAATGATGTTAGCAGCTCCCTCCACCAACAACTAGCTGGACTAGGAACTTGAGTTTCAAAGACAGCTTAAAGTTCTTCTGTGAAGTCTAGTTGAACTGTCTGCCTCTGTGAAGGGAAAAATTGCAAGAAATTTCAGAGCAGTTCCTACTGCCAGGACCAACAAGCCTCATACCACCAGAGCCAACAAGCCCGATTTGGCCCCAAATCACCAAGATGGGAGAAAACTTCTGCGCTTCATCAGGGCCCTTGTGTCCTCATAGGGACACGGAGCAGCCAAAAAACTCTCTGTCCCCCTCAAAACAGCTACACGTTGCATGTTCTATTTGAGATGCTGTTATTCATGTCACATTATGGTAATTTGACAGATACAATGGCATATACAATGGCTAATCTGTTAGCACATACTGGAGACTTTCTCAAAATACAATCATTTTGGTGTTTTACAAACAAAAAAGTAAATGGAAAAATGAACACGAGGTGCATTTACCTAGAGTGCTGCTTCACCATTATATATTTTGTTCACAAACAAAGTTTAATCTCCTTCAACTAGCAATTAGAGTAATTTCTAGAGACACGTACGATGACGAGAGCAGTGGGAGCGATGGCGCGCTGGCCAACAGTGCCCTCTGCTGCACYGCACTGCCTGGCGGCAGAGATGGGCTGAAGCAAGAGGCATCTTTGGGCCTGTTTAAACACAGTTCTGCAAAGAAAATAGGGGACTGTGTGAAGGGGCAAAAAAATTCTCCTACCTTGATATCTTTAGAGAAGTTAAGTCTCTAGGAAAGAGGCGTCTTCCTCCATGCACCAAGAGTCCTGCAAGACACAAAGCAACAAGGTTAGGGGCGTCTCCTCGCCACGCTCCCGTGTGCAGTGCTGTCTGTGCACACGAAGCCGTAAACCTCATCCCAGCTCGTCCGCTGGGCACTTGTGCACCACCACAGGGAGAATTTTGGAAAATTTTCCCTTGGCTCTGGCAAGTTTTCTGCCCAAACCCTGCAGCCTGCTCCTGGGAAAGCCAGGTCCATGCTGCAGCATCCCAGGAGCGTGGCCGCTGCACCAAGTGCCCGAGCAGCCCCTGGGATCCCCTCTCGCTGTGGCAGGAGGCAGATTCCCCGTGACCGCGCCAGCCGTCCCCTCCGCACCGTCTAACCTTACACCGTTAAATGCTGCCAATGGAAGTTACGAGCCAAGACTAATGGGGTTTAAATTGATCCTCTACAGAGCAGCCCAAACGTACAGGCCAGTAAATGTTTCTTGCTCGCTGGGGAAGGGACGCACAGAAATGCCCCCCAGTCTCCCCTGGCCTGACACACGGGGGTGCCCAGCTACCAAAATTCCAAACGACACCGCAGCTCCCAACACAGCAGGACACTATAAAGGTCCTGAACAACCTCTCTGCCCTCTCCAAGAAGAAAACACCCCAAAATAATATCCCAAAAAATCACACCCACACAGTACCTCCTTCCCCGACGAGCAGCTCTTTCCTCTGGCTAAACTACATTAACTAAGAGCTAAAAGTCTCGTTTTACAGCTAGCATTTGCAAGATCAATAGAAGAAACTAACCTTGTTTTTTGCCTTTGAATTACCCTGTTGCTAGAGTGACAACAGTCAACCTAAGTTGACCCAGGCTGAACTTTTTAGGCACAGCAGCTCAAATGGAGAAGTGAGAGGGACGTTGTGACCATGAGGCTGTGGGGATGGGCCCCGCGTGACCGAGAGGCTTCGTGCTCCTCCTTCCAGCTCCTTGGCTGCATCCGTTCTGCTCCCAAGTGCAGCAAACCTGCGCTTCCTGCTCCTCGTGCTCCCGCAGCAGCACTGCCTTCCGCTGGGAACTGCACCGGGAGAAAGATCCGGCTAAAAAGGCCCGAGTGAGGATCAAATCACAAGAGAACTTACGGAACTTGCTGAGCCCATATGGAAGCCAAACCCCAAAACGGCCAGGTCGAGAAAGTTTCTTATTTGACATTACTTCACAAAAATCGCTACGTTGCTTAGATTCCCAAGAAACAAGCACCTGCCAACTTTCCTTTGGCATCCCGTCCCATTCCCTTAAACYGGTCAAACCCGAGGCATTTCACAGCACCTCCAAGCCGCGAGGAGGAAGGATTTTTTCTCTTTCCAACATGGCTTTGTTACAGTTCTTGGAAAACCAACCCACATTGTGTTTGGGAATAACAAAAACAACTCCTAATAACTATTTCCGTTTGCTGCCATCTATCTTCTGGATACCTCTCGCTTAGTCCCATACACTACAGGACAAAAAGAGGAGGAAAGGACTTGTCGGGGATGAGTGCTGACTACCCATAATTTGCTCAATAACTTCCCATCTGTATTCAGAGCGCGCGGGTGATGAATGTGCTCTGCACTGAGTTTTTAAATAGCACAGCTTTCATCTACTCTTATTATTGCATTAGAAATCTTTATGAGAGTGCGGCAGATATTAGCGAGCTGTCAATAAAAACAGAACGTCATTAAAGGGCTTTTATTCTTTAAATGCCTTTAACCCCCTAATTATATTTGTAAATTCTGCTTTTTAACTGCAGGAAAGTTATAAATTCTGACATGTTGTATCACAACAGATTTATTTAGAGAATTATATACACACAGCTATAGTGAAAAAAATCAATTTTAGAATTATTCCTTCTTGATTAAAACATAAATCACAACTGCAGTGTGTTTTAATCAGTAGCAACACACAGCTGGAATTTCTTCAGATGCCAAAGAGTTTGGGGGCTTAAAGCCTATATCTTGTAACATGGCTGTAAGTCATAATCTATATTTTTAACACTTTTTTTTTAAATGGTATTAGTGAAGTTTTTTTACAAGCAGTTTTTCTTTGGCTAGGCAGAAAGAAGGTAATAACCCTATTTCTTGAGTCTTATTTATCTCCTTTATCTCTCATCTCTTATTTATCAACACAAATATCAACCACTCTTTGCTTCCCAATCAAACAGCGGTGCCTATAAAATAGGGCACTAAGTTGTGGAACAGACAGCCGACCCGAATGCAAAACGCGGCTCTGTCTTCACTCTCCTCCTGCCCTGAGCCCTCAGTGAAGAAGCCAATTACTGTCAAGGGGGATTTTTGAGGTTAAAACACAACTAGCAGTAGCCAACTGACAGCAGTGACTTCCAACTGCCGTCTCGGTTTGCAGATTTGAAATACRACCTAGATAGGAATATTTTAAGTTCCATGAGGCCAAAAAAAAAAAATCAGGTGATTAATGCTGGGAACACTGAAAACAGAATCAAGTGTCCCGAGAAGTTCAGAACCCATTTGGTTATAGAGAAAAAGTAGGAGAAGCTGCTTCCCCCACCAGCTGTGCTCAGCCACCTTCTAACCAATTATTGATTTCTTTTAATTTATCACCAGCGCAGAGTAGTATCAGCTCAATCACATATCTCTATTATGTTTCTTGTCCTGGGATGTCTCTCACTTTGTTCAACTCCGTGGGGTATGGCAGAAATCACTCCTGCCATATAATTAAAAGGTCTTGGATAGTGGCCTCTGGTATTTCCCTTCATTTAGGGTCTTTTCATCAGTTCAGACCTACCTTTCAAACAACTCCATGATGAACAATAAGAATGTAACAAAATAGGAACACACACAAAAAAARGTACTAAAAAGCATGAGCTTCTTATTAAGTAATTATTAAAAATTGCAAGGCCAAGTAGCCAAAAATATTAAGAGATGCAAAAATTAACATCTATCATGGTCTTCCTATTTGAAGGCATGGATTATATAAACACCAAACTGCTCACGGGGCATTAGAGCAGCAGGTATGACTAATACAACTCCTACTGGAACATACTACGTCTTTTGTCACCGTTAGATGAATCATTTTGTTGAATTTTACTATGGTAGCTAAAGGGAAGATTTCTTCACATTCTTAAGCATGGTAAAAACTTTTATAAAAACTGTTATAATGAGTTCATCAGCRCTAAGAAAATGACTGTCAACTTGGAAATATCATCTATTCTATATTTGAAAATATTTAATATCAATATGTAGCACATTTCCAATTAAGGGGATGAAATGTAAAATTAATATTCTATTCATCTTGGGCCAAAAAAGCAACTTTTTTAAAAAATAATCTATGCAAGCAGATATTGCATTTGAGCAGGAAAAATCTCACAGCAATTGTACATAGCTAATAGAAATGGAAATCTCTAAAACAAGTCTAGAATAGGTCGCATGTAACCCCCATCTCAACACTTTAATTATATTTTCCCAGAGAAATTAACAACTTACTCATACTTTTATCAACAGAGCATTAATACCCAGACATTAAACACAATGACCATCTGTCTTTGAAAACCATCCACTACAGCRATGAGCAGAACATGCTGCTCAACCAGTCCTGCTGGAAAGAGAATTTCTGAAATGGTCTCATGAATAGGGATTTCCATCTTTAAATGAGGTTATTTTGCTAGTTTTGGCTGTCAGTTGCACCAGCTGGTACTCATCTGATAAATTGTGTAARCTTGGCTGGTATTCCAAAATCAAATAAAATCACAGTTTAAGTTCTTCGTACATACATACATGTTGGAAACGAAATGCATATCCAAAGATAAAGGGTTTTGATTCTGGTTCTAACTTGCATTAACTGATTTTTAAACAGAACATGCTATTTAGTGATGACTCCTATTTACCACATTGAAGATCAGGAAAAAAAATACTCTTTAAATTACAGTAAATATATTTAATAATAAAGATCAGTCTGGAAAATAAGAGTCGTGTTTCCATCTTGATAAAGAACAAGTCTTCTCAACTTCTTATTCACTAATTAAAAGTAAGGATTGAATTATATGTTACTATACATAATTACTATACTTAAGGAGCTCATTAGATGGGAACTTATACCATTGATAAGAATTTCAGAAATAAAGCAACAGGACACAACACTTCAGCCCATATTTAGATACTGTCTGGCTGATCTTCAGCAATACTGAGCAAGTAACCACTCAACCATATTTCAAACTAGCAATAATTTCTTAATGATTATCACTGTAAATAATTATGGGAAAGTATCCAAAGACTGACCAAAGGAAGGTGAAGACTCAGAAAATTGACCATGCTTTAAATTAAGCCTGTGTGCTGACCTCACATGCTTCAAAAATCCCGTCCATAACAAGTCCTCCTTCTCCGAGGAAGCGATACRACCTTCCATTTTATTTCTTGTTTAATAATTGGAAGCTACTCAAGGAGTAGCCCATTTTTCAGCATTTTATTAGTGTCTATCAAAATTCACAACCATATCCAGCAGCACAGCAGGATTTGGAGGGCCAGATCTGTCACCACCCTGGCGCTACAGTGACAAGTGCTACAAAGCCCTGACCTTTCTAAGGCCTTCAGACACTAATAATTAAAACATTTAATAATGTGCTCAATACAACCTGCTTGTTCACCCTCTCAGCTACAGCTCCACGCTGGTCATTACTCATAACTAGTTGTGTTGGGTGTTGTGCTCAGAGGACCTGCCAGCATCACCATGAAATGATGGGTTACATTAAATTTGCACTGAGGAAAAGGTTTCTCTTTGTGGAGTAATTCAACCTGAGGAGACTTCTTGTAATTATCTGACATATTAACAGATGTCAGCAGATAATAAGAGAAAAGTTAACCCACAGATATCTCTATGCTGAAAAAAATATTTAACGCTCTGCACTTTGACCATCCCARACCTACCCCAATGCTCCTGATGCAGCTCAAAGTTCAGCCAATGATTTCAGTAAAAAACAGACAAGAAATTTTTGTAAGGTTTTGACTGTCGGGCCAACTAATTAAAGGTGATAGAAACTGCAGAATTAATATTATTCAACTGCTCGTGTCAAACTCAACAGCATAAGCTTGGGCAGACTTGCCAAAGGTTTGGGTCTACTTCAAGGGAAGATTAAGGCAGCTCGGGAAGGTGGTGGTGAAGAGCAGCAGGACCGGGATCCTCTCGGGGCCAACACAAACCACCCCATCTGGCAAAAATTCCTATACGTTAACAAACAAATGTGAAGGGCTGAATGACCAAAACACAATCTATTTGCAGCAGTTTTCTCCCCAGCTGAGACCCGAGCACTGCATTCGGGCACTGCACTGCATGTTTACATTCCTGACTCCACAGAACATTGCGGCCACCGCTGCCTATGGGAGACTTCAAAAGCTGCCTCCCTGCCCCCAGCTCTGCYCCAGCTCCCCAGATGAACTGTGCTTAGGGCAGGACTTGGTCTCCTTTGCCTTTTTTTTCTGGAACATGAGAGGAACACAAACGGAGATCCTCCTCTCTGGGACAACAACTGTGGTTCCTGACTTAAGGAGGCAGTTAATAGCTGCTCTTGTGCTGCTTTGGTTTGGAATACAGAGAATACAGCAAATCTGCCCCAAACGTGTCCTGACGCAGCCCCTACAGAAACAGGGCAATTCAGAGGCAGGGGGAGGTCAAAACTTTCTCTCTGCTCTTTGAGAGGGCAAAGCCAGAACTCCAGTACTTAAAAGCACAACTCTCCCTGGCTTCCGTTTCCCATATATATCCATGTGGAGGATATATATTTATATATATATGGAGGATATATGTGGAGGATATGTGGGGAAAAATGTGGAAATGAAAAGGTTATTGGGGGGGGAAAGAGAGAGAGAGAGAGAGAGAGAGAGAGAGAGAGAGAGAGAGAGACTACACAAAGAAGAAAGAGGGGAAAAGGAACTGAGAGGACAGGAGGAGTTAAATGATTAAAAGACAGAAAAGCAACTTAGAGACAGATCCCACATGAACCAGGCATTCCCCAGACCTCGGCCACCTCGGCTTAGGGAGTCACCACCAGCAGCCGAGTACAGGACTGAGCAGACAGAGCCTCTTGTCTCATCCTAATTGAAAAATAAAATGCATTCACTCCCATCATCCRTTTCATTCGTTTCCGATGCACTTCAGTCACTTAAGACTGGCACAGGAGCAGCTGAAATCTTGACCTGAAATCTGTTTTGGACTGCTCACAGGGTATTATAAATCCCTCCTGCCTTCTTTTTTGGCTTGCTCCATCGGTTCTGCTTCACTCCAAGCCCAGATGAGTGGCACTGATCCTACAGCACGGCAGCTTTTCTGAGACTTGAGAGAACTCCAGCGATTAGAGACGATTCCTTTCTTCCTTTGGAGAAAGGGAAGCACAGATAGAGTCTAGACAGTACCAAACCTAAAGATAATTTCCCAGAGCAGAGCCGGGAATGTTTTTCCAGACTGCAGATACTTTCCAGATGTGCAGCTCTCACCCTTCACACCAGGATGAGACACCTGCAAAAGCCCCATGAGCGGGGCCAGTGCTCCCTAACCCGCAACATCCACGAGACAGAGCAACCAGGGGGAGAACAGAAGGGCACAGCTCAAATAACAGCCACCCTTTCCTCCCATACCTTCTTTTTTTGAAATACACTTGGTTGCTACTCAGACAGAAATCTCAAGGCTAATATGGAACTTCTGTGTTGACTATCACACATACAAAGTCCTTTCCTGTGGAGACCTGTCCTCAAAGCGTGGTTTGGGAGTAGAACGGGACAAAACAGGAGTTTGTTAAAACTGTTTTAACACACTAAGACATAAAATATTATCACATTAAAAAGAAGAATTGGGAATAATTAATTTGGTGACAGGAAGTGAAGTATCTGAGTAAGTAGTAGTCCTGGAAAATGCTAAAAGTGGAAAAAAATGAATACRTGACATGCTAAGAAAAGCATTCAAACACACTCCTATTTTTACCCGTGCAAATTCTGCAACTTCATTGAGACCATTCACATAGTCAAATGATATTATTTGRTACTATCAATATGCTGTCATATAGGGGAAATCTAAATGTCATAGACATAGCAATAGAGGCAGAAAGTGTGTGAGAAAAGGGARGAAAGTGATTTCCTAGGCCTGGAGAGTGATTGCACTTGAGGCCAGACATGTGTAATATGAAACAATTTGTGTCATTGTTCATTGAGACACATCCAAAATCCTATTAATTTCTTAATGAACATTTAAATTACCATTTAATAAAGCGTGCACAACAGAAGAAAGTGGGGAAGTGCCAAGAAAAGGGCTCTGCTGCTACAGTAARCCTAGCATCAGAATCTGAATATGCTTTAATCAAACTTAAAGTGAAAAGATCTTGATCTTTTCTCAAGAAAAGGAGACAATTGAGAAATAATTGAGAAATTATTGAGAAAAAAAAATAAGAGATCTGAGAAATAATGCGTAGCAACTTACACTATGTATGTAGAGCTATGAGGCAGGTTTGCTGGTGAGAGTGGGGAGACCGACCTAAGCCTAACCCTTACACTCCTGTCTCCTGCTTTCTGCAGTGGCACCATCACCACTTCAGGTGCTACCCCTGGAATTAATACCTGGGAAGAGCATATGGAAGTACTCCTGGATATGTTATGAAATAACGTGTAAGCACAGAGGTAGCACAAAGCCACATCCACATGCATCTTCCTAAAAAAACAAATCGGGCTAACAGGTTGAGTTGGGTGAAGTAACTTGCCATTCCCCAAACTATGCCAACAAGGTGGAAAGAATGCACAGGTTTTAGCACCTGGAAATAAAGAGCCCCAACATCTGCTATGGATGCAACCTCCCACCTGCAGCACCCGTGGCGCCCATGACCCCTCGCGGTGCTTCCACTTGCTGAATTCAGCCTCCTTCCCCAGCTACAGGGCAGTCAAGTCAAAACAATGGGAATAGCAGGATTTGAACCCACACTACTTAGGACTGATGCTTCAACGACCACAGACACAGTTGCAATAACGCAGATCTTCAATTTAACCCCTCGAATGACTACAAGGTACTTACATAATTACCAACACACTGCCACGTACCTCAAAAAYCCCTTCAAGGTGAAAATGCCAGAGCAGATGGGCAAAATTTGGGCAAAATACAGGACTTCAAAAGCACTCCTGGGTGCTGCCCGTGCACACGGGGAGAAACGCCTCCCTTCACCCAGCAGCCTTGCTCTGCACAGCTCACAGGAGGGTGTTTGCACCAGCCTTTCCGGGTATAGTCACAGCATTTCCTCAGCTTGAAAGGAACAATAGAAAGAAAAAGAAAACCACAACTGAACCATCACTGACCCTGAAGTTACTGCAGGCTGAGGTCCCTTCTGTTAAAAGTTATTCCATTCATAAATAACTTCTTGTTCTGCTTTGCACAGACTAATGCACATAGAAATATTCAGGGTTCATTCTTGTCCTCCATGCATGGCTTTYAAGAGTAATACAGATTATCTCATGTGCATCAGAATACAGAGGCTTCCTGAAATCTATTTCATATTTAAAGACAAAACAGCTGAAACATCAACATTTCCACTAAAATGTTACTAAAGCAAAGACCAAAAGATATTCCTAGATGCTAAATTAGAACGATTCTTATTCAAATTTCTGGTTCCCTTGGAAGTTAAGTGATTTTTAGGAGTRATTTAATTGGAGGAGTTCCCCTCTTTTTTAAAGTTTCAATAAAGAAGCTATTTCCATATTAAAAATAACAACTATAACCATACTACCACAGCAACCCTTAGCAAAATAAAACRCATATATGTACCAAGAAATACACCATGTAGCCAATTATTTTAAATAAAAAGATAACTCTAGTAGAGTTTAAAGGTGTAACTGAGCATTCAGTCTGCCTCTATGTGCAACTAGCAGCTATTTCAGAAAAGTTATTAAAAATTTGGAGCTGGAAGTAGGTATTTTAGTTTAAATGCAGGTATAGATCCATAAGTGTTAAGTTTAATATAGTTTTAGAACAACATTATGGCTTTCACTTTTATTCTCTGCAATGCAATATAACTCTCATGGGTAACATACTTTTAAATTAATGTGGTTTTTTGTTGATGCTTGAAGTAAAAACAAGGGGAATACAGGAAGCTCATTTTAATAGCGTGCAGTAGGGAAGCTTTCTTTGCTAAAGGACAGCACCTGTTTTGCTTCACTACAGCCCCTATTTCTCCCACTTTCCTTTTAATTTCTTTTCATGTCCAAGCCCTTGTTTTAACCCCTCACTGTCGGTAGCATCAGCTCCCTTTGGAGGCTTTGTGAAAACCAGGGAGCCATCAAACAGGATGTGTGCTCTGAGCCAGGTTTAAGCTTCCCTGTCATGTTGAATGCTCCGCTTTCCAGAGGCCAAAGACATCAAACAGGTCACATCCTCTCGCTCGGGGCAGTCAACAAACATCGTGCTCCGAGCCCCGGGAATATTAGTTTTTCAGAGGCCACCCTCCGCAAGGACAATGCCCCGGTTGTCAGCGTGAAATCCTGGCCACGCCAAAGGAAAACGAGCGCCAAAACCACCAGACGGTGCCAAAATCCTCCCCGGCCCGACCCGCTCCCACCGTCCTGCTCGCCTCCGAGCCCCCACGCCGGCGCTCCTGCATTTTCCAGGTCCTGCAGAAATGCTCCGTCAGGCCTAACACCGCAGGAAGACGCCACGTAAGGTGATGTCAGATGAAAAATACACAAAGAAAACCTTATCTCCTCACCTATTTTTTTTTTTTTTTTTTTGCACGCTCAAAGCGCGCTGCTGGCTGTTTTTTTGTTTTGCAGCCAAACTGCAGGTTAGCTGAGCCAGGCCGGCCTTAATCACAAGGTCAAGGTCGTTCCCTGGCCGTGGCGGGGGAAGCTCTCGAACCCACGAATGACTTTGCCACCAAAGCGAAGGAGCAGGTCTCGAGCCAGGCACACGTGACAGCTGCACGTCACGGGGCTGGTTTCGCCTCTGCAATAGTCTAGTCCAGCACAAAATCATTTTAACAGACACTTCCTTTTCCTTTATCGCTGTAGTTAAGGGTTTCGAGCTCCTTAAGCACAACTGTAGCCACCAGCAGCTACCTCCAGCACATCAAAGTTTTCCGTCTTTCCTCAGCAAATTCCCGAACATCAATCTCCAAAAGGCTTTKAGCACTATGCCTGTAACATTATTTTCCCTTAAAGTGTCCTACCGCCTATTCATATCCATCCGTATACTATCAGCTCATAAAATTACATGCACATAGACATAAAATCCTTCTTCAGACACTCCTGGCAGGCCTTAACAGGCCTGGCAACAGGCAGCCCACTAGATCCCAGGTGCTTTCATCCTCTCCCCTTTGTTTCCTCCTCATTGTGGCYTGCCCGTCTACATCATCGCGAAGCAGGATATAAATATCATATTTTAGATGGGAGAAAAGAAAAAGGGGGTTGTCCTTTGGAGCTATGACTGCATCTTTCTTTCCTCATGCTTAACATGGAGACCAACACATCTAGGATCTGCTGAGAATTACAGTGTGAAAACCTGATAAAGTTTACTTGAGGTTTTAGCTGCTTAAAACACAGCAGCAACAAGATCCTCCTCTCCATCGAGATGATCGTCTCCCCAAAAAAGCCTCTAACAACATGATCTAAGAAAAGCAACATTTCAAACGGCTTCAAGAGATGCTGATATCCAGAATTCTCTGTAAGCTTAAAGAAAAGATAGTTGCTGTTCAAGACATACACGAGAGGGGCCTGGAAATGGGATAATACGGTGATCTGAAACYGGTCAGCAGGTCTGGGCTCGGAAAGAAATTCCTCCTGGGTTCTTTCTGCCACAGAGCCCACGTGCTTTACACACTCAAACTGTACTTGGCAGTAAAGTTGAGCACTTAAAACTTAATTTTGCTTTCATAAATTAAGCTAACTACACTACTGAAGCAATTAAAGCAGAAGATAAGGAATGAATTTTAATACTATTAGCAGTACCCCTTCCTCCTAATCCTTAATTATATTTGTTTGTATAAAAATATTTGCATCAGAGTACATTTTATTAATTTGCTCTAAAACAGCTGTAGAAAATGCAGGCAGCAATTAGATTAATGCCTAATACTGAAGAGTAATTTACTACATTGCACCAAATTACAATGTAATTTACTACATTGTACTTACTACTACATGACCACCATCTGAGTAGTAGTGCTCAGTGCTCTCCAGATGTGCCCTTGTTCAATTTTTCCAAG
Source organism: Nothoprocta perdicaria (assembly GCF_003342845.1). Classification (NCBI taxonomy): domain Eukaryota; kingdom Metazoa; phylum Chordata; class Aves; order Tinamiformes; family Tinamidae; genus Nothoprocta; species Nothoprocta perdicaria. The sequence goes on along the minus strand of NW_020454328.1, from coordinate 294,877 downwards.
TCTACCATGAAATACAAATTTATTATCCTTTTTTTAAGTACTTCAATATTTCATCAGAAGGAAAAAAAAATCATTAAAAACCCCCAACATTGTAGTAATGTTTTACATCAGCCGAGCCATTCATATAGATCTTACCATGGATTAACCTAAACAATGCGGTAAATTCTACAGCTTGGGAAAGAGTCAGACACGAAGTCAAGATTTACCGAGTTCCAAATACTGAGCTCATAATTATATATGCAAAACTCCACCGAAACAACACGCTTACAGAGATGTTGCTTACAGCAAAGCGTGACCTATGGAATCCTTATTACCAGGGATTCCAGAGAAGTAATGCCACGCTGCTTTCCAGCTTCATCTCCAGTTCATCCAGTTCATTTCCAGTTAATCTCCAGCCTCACAAGTAAGAGCAGCTTCACTTCACTCATCCTMTCAGAGTAATTCAATCAAAATGAATAATAAACAAAGGCATTCCTTGTAACTCTTGGAAATCCTCCACCCTGGCAGCATTAACAACCTATTCCCCTCACCCCTTCCTCCACAGACATTGTGTTGATGATATAAACACATCCATAGGACTGTTTTTTTTWTTATTTTTTAATCTCAGATATCATGAAAAGGCAAAATACTCAAGGAGCTGCACGTTCAGCCACCACAAGTGAAATTATTTGTCCTATTCAAAAGGATTTGGACTGTCATTTGTGGTAGCATAGGTATAAATGTGTCAAAATCCTATTTGACTTTTAAACCACTCAACCAAGCCAGCCTTGATCTTCAGATAAGCTTCGTTATCTCTAACTTTCCATTACAAGATTGGAAGCCTTCTCCACACCAGTTCTTCCAAAGACACTATGAAGTTCAGCACTTCCCAGTCACTCTTCCCACCRGCAGATCCGCACTTATTTACATCCCATTAGCTGTGGAGGAAGCGGATTCACAAATCCAGAGCCACCTCGCTTCTGTTTCTGTTTCACTTGCTCAGTTGCAGGGAAAAGACCTGGAGGATAGTTAGACAACTGCAGCAGTGGTTGCTGTAAATCCAGCACCGCACACAATTGCACATCCACAGACAGACCCGGCAACAACAGGGAAAGACCCATTAGCCTTGTGCTCCAGGTGCAATTCCCAGCAGGACCGACGCTGCTCAAGAGCTGCCTCCTGGTGACTTGTTGCCCAATATGGGCAATTCCCATCAGTAAGAGCAGGGACTAGGCCAGGGGAGCTGGAAAGGGTCTACCTGAGAGCAATCCTTCAATACTTCCCAACGCAAAGAGACAAGCAAATTGTTTGTCAATTATATCTGAAAACTGTTAATTAAAAAAGAAACTAGAGAAGCAAGTGTGTGTGTGTGTGTGTGTGCGCGCGCACGCGCGCATGGCCATCTACTGAAATCCCTCTTGCTTCTAACATGAAGTATCATAAAAACAGCCTAACTGGGGAAGAGATTGGGGCAGGAGAGGTAAATGACAACTCTGTTTCCCACTGAGGGTTCAGCTTGAGCCAGTTTYCCCCAAGTGAAGACAAAGGGAATCGATGGGATTTGTGACAAGCGGCCAAGCCCGGGCAGCCTGGCAGCCGGCCGGCGGTGCCAGATCAATGCGGGCTGCGAGGGCAGCCCAGCCCATCAAACAGCAGCAGGATGAGAAGGGGGAGGAGGAAGAGAACAAACGGAGGAAGGAAAAACCAACCTGATGTTCCTATCATGAGTAATATGCAAAAGCTCCCATCTGAGATCTATACCAGAGTAAACACAGCTCTGCTGGGGGGAGAAAAGCAGCAAAACAGGTTGGAGCTCCGGTTTTCTAACACTCTTTGCAGGATACATCCCCCTTTTTGCCTGTGTTATTTCCAGCCATTATTCGGTAAAACCCTGTTGGTAACCGACAGACAGATAAAGCAGTTTTCTAAAAGAACAAAAATAGCAAGGAAGTATACAAGATATGGAGTTCCATACAGTGAGGGTTTGGAGACAGGTTCTTTGCCCTTAAACCGAGCCAGATAAAGCTCCTGAACTCATTCTCCGATTCTGAACTAGCCAATATTCCTTTGACGTACTAAAATCAATGCATAATATAGGTAAGTGTTCAGCATTTCCAACCACATTCAGGTGTCACAGTTCTTTAAAAAATTGCTGTAAACTAATTATAGGTGGAAGAGGAAGAGAGAGACACAAGGTAACTCATTCCAGTTTAGTGTTTTCCACTGTTTTATACTAGAATCGCAATGTAACAAAAAACATTCAGAAAACTAAAACCCTTTCGACCGCTTAGTCCCCTACCGTGATGTGGGACATTCCCAAGCAGGAAGAGCCTCCACCGCCAGGATACAAACACCTCCTTGCGGCCAGAGCTTTGGAAGCCACAATTTTAAGATCATTTAAGATCACTTGCATTTTGTTTTTTAAAATGGGAATCAGCAGCCACTACGTAAGACCGGTGTGAAGGCAAAATCACCCCTTCCTACAGGAGAGAGGACTGCAGGGAAAAAAATAAAAGTGTAAATGTCATCATTTTACATATTGCTCCTATAAAGATCCAAAATACAACAGCACAGACAGTGTTATTACTTGATCCACCTTATCACAGAAATCAGGTGTTCTTTGTAAGGATATAAGTGACAAACTCAAGTTCTCTTGACAGCCAGAAGGGACCGTGTGTATCATTCAGCCTGGKGTCCCTACCTGCTCCAGCTCCCGGCTGTTATTGCCGTCTCCAAACCAGCGCATCAGCTCAGCGACAGGGACACGTGCTGGACGTGGAATCTGTTCCCCACCAGACTGACCAAGTGCACTGCTCTTTTTTTTTATTACACCTTGCAGGCCACACCAGAACCAGCCATGCTGCATGCTTACCTACCCATAAACTCAATATTTATTCCAATTTTCTTACAAAAACATGCACTGAAATCAGCCAGCCGGCAACTTGTCACGCACTCCGCTTCTTTCTGCTTACAGTAAGGACGATCCACAAAKAGCCTGAAATCAGAATATGGAATCRCGGGAGCGCTGCCAGCAGACTTCCTGCACCCCAAGCTCGGAGCATATGGATAAGCTCTTAATATAATGCAGAAAGACGACTTCTCGAATGTAAGCAGGCAGGACTGGCTTCATACAGAAGTTGAACAGAGCGTCTAGACTCYGAGCAAGCTGCCACCAGATATAAATCTTTGGATTTCCAGTACAAATGCCTGACAAGTGTAGATTTAAGGTACACACATTCCAGGAGCGCAGGCCTCCGCGGGCTTTTGCATGCATGAGATGCGAGAACAGGGGCAGTATCATGTGACGGCGGYGAAGGGTAAATCCCCACAGACACCAGAGCCAGCTCCAGGATACCCGTAACTAAAAGGGCAATTAATACACGGTTCACTCTGTATATGGTATTACCATATTAACTTCACCAAAACAGCCCAAGCTAAAATGCTCAACTAAAAAACAGAATTAAAAAGACACACTTAAAGCTAAAACTTGAGAATTCCAACTGTTGTCCAGTTTCCCCATCAAGGTGATTAGTTAAATAATCTTCGCCACATGATCTAATCTCTTTGGAAAGAGTCTTACCCAAACTTGGAGAGGTTTCTCAGAAAAAAGAAAGCCTCAAAAACTCACGTGTTCACCTGTAAAGCATTAAACTCATCCAGTAACAGTAGCTTATCTGCTTTCCTCACTGCAGAAACAGAGCTTGTCCAAGAGAACAAATACAGGTGTCTTGAGGTGTGTTTTCTGCAAGAGTTTGAAGTTAGTCGCAAATTGCTTTCTTCAATGCAAATTTTCTCTGTAACCAGGATCCACAAGAGAATACACAGTAGGCAGATACAACAGGTAAGAGTTACGTTAATATTAATTAGTATGTTAATATGTTAATATTCAGTTCTCATGAATGCTGAAATTTCTCATAAATAAAATATCTAATTGAGGTAACTGTTTCAAATATGGTCCATTTACAGCCATCTCACTTAAATTAGGCTTCTGAATACAAAGAGGTTGGTACACAGATTAAACAAGCATACTCRGGAGTTTACTAAAGAGCATTCATTAACTTACTTTAATGTACCTGAATGCATACAGCAACTTCAGAGCTGATCTCCTTTTTGGGAGATCAAAAATATGGCAACATTACATAGAAAGCTAACCCAGCACAGGGAGCCTTAATGCATTCAGTAGACAYAGAAAACAAAAACCTTTATTCCCTAGACTTGTTAGGCAATATTACAGAGACTTACAAGAGAGACGGAAACAGTAGAAGAACAAAAAAAAGCCCCAAAGAAATAAGAACCACCAGATGCAAAGCTTATCTGCTACGTGAAGACCCCTGCAGTTATAGCTGCGCCAGGGAATAAAATAAAATAAAATAAAATAAAATAAAATAAAATAAAATAAAATAAAATAAAATAAAATAAAATAAAATAAAATAAAATAAAATAAAATAANAAATAAAATAAAATAAAATAAAATAAAATAAAATAAAATAAAATAAAATAAAATAAAATAAAATAAAATAAAATAAAATAAAATAAAATAAAATATTGGCAGAGTATCCTAGCGGAGAGGCAACGTATGCTGACGTAAGTGTCGCTAAATCACCTACCCAAATACCGTGAGAAAGACCAAGCAAAGCACTCGCTGCAACGTGTCTGCATCGAGACAGGAATTCTGTCAGACTGGCTGCACCCGGGGTCTGAGCGGGGCTGCAATGGGAATCCAGACCCGAAATAAAACCCCGGAGAGATTCTGAGCAGGAGTCTGGCTAAAAGAAGCTCCAGTCTACTTAACTGTACGCATATGCCCAGGAAAAAAAGGAATCGATGCAGTCTTTGTAAATAAATAGAACTGCAAACTTGCCTTCTAGCATTACTTCCTCCCACCGTGTTCTGCCTTCCATTTGGTGCATAGAGAAGGTTTATCTTACCCTGTAAAGAGACTATTTGAATTGAAATTTATGATTCCYCCTGCATTTCCCCTGCTCAGCAGGCATGCCAGTGGCATCGGAAGTCTTCTACTTTTCATTTTAATTTGGACATTACACAGGCCTCTATACGTTCCAAATTCCACTCTGTTTACTGGAGATTTTTAGAAGAAAAGAGATTTTTCAGGGGTCACAAAATATAAACACTGCAATCAAGTTCCAAGCAGGTATCTTCTCCTCCTGCTCTTCATTGTTCTTTCAGACCAGCTCATACCTATCAAAAACGGGAAGAAGTTTCTGACGCATCAGCTATTCAATCCAAAACATCATGTCAGCATTTTGCATTTCCTCGTGCAGATGGCACCTTCCAAGACATTTCCCGAACAGCCATCATCTAACACCATATCTGTCTTTCAGGTTAATTCATATACTGTATTTTTCCACTTAAAGCGTGTGATTCAGATATGGACATCTATTTAAATATCAAGACAGTCAGATACACTGCTCTCTTGATCCATCATCACATTTTTAGCATATCAATGGAACAGAGCTCAGTTAYAGGCCTGGTCTAGCACAGTCTTTCATCCTTCTAGATTACAGAAGTAATGCTTGTGTCTGGGCAATTAAATGGAATTTTCCACTAAACCAGAATTTATCAGTCTGTTGCATTTGTTAATGCAAAGTGCACAGTGCTTTTGGGAGTTCACAAAAATGTGCTCACTCACTTTTGTGAATGTTTAATTTTAGATTGGGTTCTCTGCAGAACGGTCTGTTCACAGTATTATTTCCTGCACTGTAGTTTATGTACACAAAGTGCATTCAAGGGATCATCTGAAATACKTCAGTTGAGATAGTATTTCTTTTTGTTATTTTCCGATCAACTAAACCTTTCTATCGGAAGAGGAATTAGTGATTACAAGCAGCTTACACCCTCCTTCAAACTGACAGTAAATAGGGCTTTTTTATTATTATTATTTCCTGTCAAGTGCTTAGAGTTTTTTAAAATCCATAAAGATTTTCCTGCATGTTTCAGTAAGTAAAATCTGCAGTTATGCAAGACTCTCAGCTCTCCCGGCATGTCCTAAAGGCAACGCGGGGCACAGAGGCATCCTCTGCTTCCAACTCCCCACTGGCCAGTGCTGACATTCATGCAGAGTCAACCTCTACAGGCAGCTGAAGACCAGGCAAAAATCAGTTTTATTTTATATGACTATATATTGCTGTACCATGTATGATGTTCTACCAGTTGATGTCAACAGCCTTTTCAGAAAAAAATAAATGCAGTTTAAAGGAGGAATGTCCTAAATCAAGAAGATTTAACAGTCAGATAGAGGATCAAAGGAATTGCTGTGACGTCCTGCAACATCACAAGATGAAAAGCCTCCAAAGGCTGAGCACAAGACATTGGAGGAAAGAGAATTCCCTCTATCCCGAGCTGGGAAGCTCCTCTGCCCTTCTGTTTCCTACACATTCTCCCAGTTCTCTGCCACTGACCTGATGCTCTAAACTGGATTCACACTAGTTTGGTTCAAACATCTGTACGAGAAGAACAGAGAAGTCCCACCAAGAGCCTTCCAGAACTGAGTGTGCTGCAGAAATGACTTCATATCCCTGTAGAAATTACTCTCACAGACATCCTGCCCCCACTACCAAACTTGCCTTTGTAGAAGAATGGGATGCTCGTCTGGATTCATGTGATAAACCATCACAGTCGTAAAGACCCTTCCAGAAGAAAAATTACTCCAACAAATGTYGCCTATGCTGTATTTATGCATTGTTTTTTAGGAAGAATAAACTCTGGAAAAAAGCTCAGTTATTTCTTGGCATTATAAGGTAGCTCAGTGCTGCTTCTCCATTTTTTTTCCCGAGAACCTTCTGAATTCTGCTCTTCTTATCCCTGCAACCTATTGAAGGCCCCCTGTTCTCCACAACTTTAAGTGGTATCATCTCATTTTCATCCTCCAAGCCTCTAATCAAAGCACCCGACACCACGGAGCGCAATACAGGCCCCTGCAGGACTCGGCTCAAGATACCTTTTCAATTACATGGCGCTGCTGATCCTTCTCCAGCAGCTCCCTAACCTATTTTTGCACACGCTTTGCAGTAGTTTCAATTATCTAACTTTTTGCAGAACATCATAGGACACAAAATCAAAAGCCTTATTAAAATCAAGATAGGGAAGCTAGCATTTCTCATCTTTCTGGCCCTCCTGCAGCAGGTAGCAATGATTTACACAAGACTTACAGCGCTAAAGGAGAGAACACCCAGGTCTTTGGGTTCGCCATTGGTTCAAGCACTAAATCATTTGGCCACTTCATTATTCACCCTCTTAAAATAAGTCCTAAATTTCAACCTCACATGTAATAACCTAATTGGTATTTACATAATAATAATATATATAAAAAAAATCCAGCTTTCGAAAATTGCCGGGTGGTCTAGCAGACATTTTGGCCCATATTTCCCAACTTACTTCCCTCCCATTTTCTTTAAGCTGCCGTGAATCAAAACTGCAGCACCGTTGCCCCACGACTGAAAATACTTCCCAAGTTTGTGAAAATAAATACCTGCGTGTCCTTCTCTTGGGAAATGCGCTCCAAATTAGCTCTCCGCCATGTGGCTTGCGATCACAACTTGTAACTGGCAAGAACTCCCACTGTTATTACTTTTTGGGATAACTGCGACCCACGTAGCGACAGATGGTACATTCCACCTCTGCTGAGGAGGTGGAGGAGCGCTGCCTGCTGTCACCATTGGCTTCTGCTTTTTCCCCCCTTTTAGTATTTTTTTTAATCAAGACATAGATAACGTTACCCATCTGAAGAGAAAGTATGTGGGCAGATGTAGCTCTGCGGCAACTTGAACCTTCAAAGAGCAATCTCACTTTCTCTAATGGTGAGCATGATACTGAATCGCACTCACGGCCAAAAGCTCCAGAGATTCCTTGAAAAAAAGGCTAAGGATTCACCAMGGTTGGTGCCAATGGAAAGCTGCTCACAAAGATTTCCAGCAAACACTGAAGTTCCAACTGTGAAGCTAAGTACATCTTATTAATAACTGTTTCAGACAGCAGAGGAGCAAGTGAGGGTCCTCAAATCAAAGCTTGTACTGAAAATTCAATAGGTGGGCATTATTTAAAAGAGGAAATAATCCCTGCTAAACTAGCAAGTAGGAGGCTTCTCTCTCCATATAATATTAATGAGCTATTAAACTAAGGTTGTTTACAAATGCAAATGCTGCTAGAGCAGATAATAACTACTAGGCCCCAGTGTAAGCAATTACAGGAGGTAACAGATGAACTAGTCTGAGAAGTACTTAGTACAATGCAGCCACGTAGAGCTGCACACTACCGCTCCGAGGAGTTGTTCTATGCATACAGTCCTACACATATCCTTAAAAACACAGTCATCTGGAGAATAAAGTGGCCTSCAAGCTCCGGGCTTCCCACCAAAACCCAGGAACATCAATCTATGGAATTTTTTTATATATTGAAACGAGTGGCCATGGCAGAGCCAGGCAGGAGGCATCTGCTTTATAACGTATGGCAATACTCTCATTTTGTAATTACCCAGAAAATGAATGAAACACCCAGTTCTTGCTCTGCACAACACTGTTCTCGGGCTACTTTTAGCTACACATGCACGCACATGTTCACTACAACTATTTTTTGCTAAGCAGCCTTGGTGCCACTGATCCGGACCATTTAACCCACTCTATCCACGTGCTTTTGCACCTCTCCCCTGGCTCAGGCCTACAGCTGTCAGCAAAGTTTGACTCACTTTCCCTCTCGGTGCCATTCTCCAAACACAGCGTATCTTTAAAACCCATACCCATGGTATTTTTTCTTGACGTTTTCCCCTTTCCACATTTTATTCCAACAGTTCTCTCCACAATGGAAAGTTGTAGACCAACGTGTCCACTAATCTCCCCTCACTGGAGACCTTCTTGTGCAACACTTGCACCAAACAGGCTGCCTAAGTCTATCCCAATTATCCACTCAGTGCCTGACCCCCAGGCTCACACACGCGCTAATCACCAAGAAAAGCACCGAGAGATGAGGTTAAAAATCTCCACACTCTTACGGGGACCTTAAGAAAGGAGGATGGAGAAGGGACCTGAGCCAAAAAGGCCACCACTGTTTTCCTTCTTCCAAGGTACAGCCACCCCGATAGTGACTCTGTAACTGAACTAAAGAACATGCAACTTCTCCAAGAGCTGGCATTCCTCAATACTGTAGGAAAAACATCCCATATCTTCCTTCTATCATGAGCTCTAGCTAAATACATCTCTTGGTTACCAAATCTCTTTATATCTTCACCTGGAGCTTGAGGGCAACATTTCTCCTGTTAGAAATTCTCCCCCCATAGAGTAACCCACAAGGGAGACGGGAAGATGCAGCAAGCAGGAAAACCGTGTGTTCTGAAAAGATGCTTATCTGTATTTATAGCACTCTGCATTCTGTTCCTTCACTTTCCAATAATATTCTCTCATAAATAATATTACCTTTATGAGATCCCAACACAAGATGGCTGAAAGTTATTTTCTCTGCTGAAGAAGGCCTCGGTGCTCACAGTACCAGCATCTCCTGTGCCTTARAGAGGGGACAAAACGCGGCAGGAGCAACCCAGGAGGGCAGCAGGTGGCCCCAGCCCTTCTCTTTTTCACCCTTCTTGAAACAACATACCCCAAAATCTTCCATTTTCTTCAGAAAGAAGCTAAATCCTCTTCCATCTATTCCTCAGGTCCAGATAAAGGATATTAGGGCACTCCAGAGAGGCATCAATTAACACTCTTCACCAATTGGAATCCATATGCAACCATTTCAACACTAACTCTTCATCGTCACCTATTTTAAATTGATGATACTTTTCATACATGCTGAAAGCTTCCGTTTTTAATCCAAACCAAGAAAGAAAAGCAGCGTTTTAATACTGCAACTAGCAGAAAAGAGCCCTCAAACACCTCCACCCCACGTTAAGGCAACTAAAAAGGGTTTCAACAAGATGAATCTCACTGCTTTGTAAAAGCATTTTGTGTAAAGTATCCTGAGTACAGCAAAATTGCAGCAATCTGCCAAAATATTATTCTACCTGCCCTGGAAAACATACAAGCATGAAAGGAAAAAAAATAACTAAGCAGCCAAAACGCCTAACAATCTGTAAGCAGATGAATGGGAAAATCCCCAATCACACAAACACAAATTAGCCGCTTCTTTTCTCATTCTCACGAATTACGAATTGTGAGACTTGCATTGCATACAATGCAAGTGTATGCAATGCATACACTTTTGTGACTTGTATTGCATACAAGAAGTCATCTATCCAAAATAACTTTTTCTCCTCATTAAATGTAACCCTTTTAACTTCTGCTTACAAAACTGAGATCATTTACATCAGTTATTGATTGCTAATTATTATCGAACTTTAAAATTAGGTAGTGAAATACTCCCCTATCATTAAAGGTGAGGGACTCAAAGAAAAGCACATTTTCCCCTATTCATAATTAMTTGTGAGCATTGCCTCACTGTTTTATTCACACCATTTTGATTTACAGTCTTTAAAAATTCTCATAGACCACTGTAAAAGACGCAGTATTTCATTCTTCCATCAATTCGCAGTATTTCATTAGTTAGTGACGTCTTTACACAAACTTCTGGTTCAAAAGTCACACAAGAGAAATTTTTAACACGTCATTGATCCCCGAAAACCAACCCACCTTTGCAATGGTAAAAAAACCCCACAAGACGATGTGGAAAGCGGGATACGAAGAACAGTAACTCATCCCCATAACCACTTCTCTAACGTTAGATATGGGCTAAGAAGCAAGTCTAGACTAAAGAACAGACTAAAAGAAATGCCCGGACTCCTGGCTCCAAGGAGGGAGCAGGTCTGCGGAGGCCTTTCCAGGCTGGGCAAAGGCTCCCACGGCGGCAGYCCCGCGCGCGTCCTCGCAGCTCGGGACGAGACAAGCACCGCTCACTCCGCTCTGATCCGCCTAACGAGGCTACGAGTGATAATCAGACGACTTCCCAGTGGCTTACGTGAAGCCGGGCAGCATGAATGGAGCTGGCTGTGCTGCARAGAGGGGATTATTCGGATAATATTATTTCTGTAATAGTGGATCTTTGTAATACTAGCTCTTAACTTTGGACAAATACCGTGGACTTCATTTTTTCTCCATAAATGCAAGCAAAAGACAATGAGTAACAGTATTTCGGAATCATGGTAGAGATCTTCCATGCTCCTAACAAATCACTCCACAATCCAGCAGCAAAATTTCAAGCATGCTGTAGCACTATCATCTCCTCTCTAAAGGATACTCCTTCAGCCACCAATAYGTTCTTTTTATAAAGGACAAATAAACAACAAATACTGGTAACAGCTGAAATGCCAACATGCATGATTCATCACTCCTTTTTTCATTAGTTCTATCAGTTCAAAAGAAAGCGCTACTCTAAGAGATTAGTTCCCTACCCATGAGCTCACACAGCATCATTCCTCATCAGGATGAGGGCCCCAAGACGACACGAAGGCAAGCGGAGACTCGCACGCATGGAAATAGCAACATGAACTCACCAGGATCCTTCTTTTTCCTGAAGCACCTACGTGTGCCTGTGCCAAACTGGCACTTACGGATCATTACCTAAGATGACTTATTTGGTAAAGCTGAAGCTAAACAACTTTAATCTTTAGGAAGCGATGGTGTTGGGTGGGGAGAGGCCAGATCAGAGGCACTTTCAAATCCAAAAAAAGCACATTCTAACAGATAAGCCCTCCTTTCAGAGCWAGGAAGAGCTTTATAAGTAAACAAAAATAATTAAGACAGCAAATCTATACCAAGGTTTGTTTTATGTATAATATTTACAAAACCAGCAGTCTGTTTAATAGATATGTGTGTGTATACACATGTATAAATGTATTTTATACACAATTGAAGTAATTCCTTTGAAATCAAGTAATCTCACAAYGCAGCATCAAAACAAACTTGAGTCAAATAAGCACATTATACTTTTTATGTCTTTACTAATTAATACGTATTTTGTGCAGATTAGCATTTTCAAGATGAAGTTGCTGATACTACAGTATAAATTAACTTTCTTGACACATCTTAGAAGGAATTCTAACTGCCCAGAAAGAAAACGAGAGTATTCRGGGGATTCTACACATTATTCCAGTTTCTTTCTTCTGTTAAGGGGGCAAACAGGTTCGTTCACTGGTCACCATAACCCTGGAACTAGATCCTCYTGCCACAGGTTCCATGACCAGAGCCTCTTGCCGCACTGCATGGGGCGACTTCCCAAAGGCACCATTTTGAGAACAGGTTTTAAATTCCCAGATTCTCCCTTCTTAAAATAACTACTTGAAACAGGCCATTATCTGACCTTTATATTAATGCAATGTTTTATATATAAAATGTTTTTAGGCAAATATAAACCCACTGAGTTTCAGTCTCACACAGTAATTAGACTAGCCTGATTCTACATAATAAGAAACTGTATTTTTACGCTTATAAAATCCAGCTGACAAATATATGATACGTGATCTAGTATACTCCATCCCTGCATGCATTTGTGGAAACAAAGAGCTTTAAACACCAGTTTATCTCCAGCGTATTCAACAGGTATATTCTCAACGCTGAAGTTAAAACCGAGCATGTTATTCCAAGTTAAAGACATTAAGCCGAGGACTTTCTGCAGAGCATGGTAACCTCCTGCTGACTTCACTGCTGTGCAACCAGGCCCTCCATAGGACATGGCTGCTTTTGCTTTAGGGATCCTTAAAAGTGTTCCCAGAGATTGGCAGGTTTTTTTAATATATCGGAAGCSACGTGCAAGACTGAAGCTGCTAACCAAGCTGGCCACTCGGATTTTAATCCAGGGCCTCAGTGAGGCTGGAAGATTGCAGGTATTCTTTACATTGCATCTAAACCAAATACTCTCACTGAAGGTCAGGATGCCCAGCTAAGGGCAACATCCTTCCAGAAGGCTGCGGGAAGAGCCGTTCCAGCCGCCCTGCATCCCAAAACATTCCTGCATCCCAAAACATATTCCTGCATCCTCCTTGTGTCGCACTAAGGTTCAACATCTCAGCCCGGCTCATTGATCCRGCTAGAAATGAACTGCAAGAAAAATAAACGAGGGCCTTTCATTCAGTTTGACTTGGTAGGCGAAGGGGCTACGATACCAAAGCACAATTTGGGAGCTAGAGGGAGGTCGCTGCTCTCACAGCGGTTCTTACAACCAGCTCCATCTTTGCAAGAGACTACACTTGGAGCCATCTGTTGGTCTTGACGCCAATGGAAGTCATCTTGCTCTGTCTTTCCACACTGCCTTTGAGGAAATTCAGACCCCCAAAATTAGCTTTTAAAGAAGGAGAATCTGTGCGTACACTTGTTGCTGTACGTATCAAAAAGAAATCCACAAAAGTCTTCAAATTTTTTCAAGAAGATCTTTTCATAAAATTTTAGCAATTCGGAAAATGTTGACTAGCCTCTCAATTAACCACATATCTAACCAAATAGGTTAAACCACAGGTTCAAGAGAACCCAGGCACCACAGCAAGTAAACGTGCACATCATCTAAAGTGCATCATTTTGGTTCAGAGTGGGTATTTCTATTAAACAACATGCACAAATAAAGGATCATGACCAAAACAATGGAAAACAGAGGAAGGCAGGAATTGCTAGGGGAACAACCAATACTGATATTCAGTTTATTTTATAACACGGTATTACTCAGATTTGCTACATATGCAACCCCTGCTGCAATTACAGATCTCAACCTGTGCAAGGATGCTTGGATACCCTATGACCACATCAGAGATCCAAGCAGGCTACAGTCCTTCCACCCCTCTCCACCAAAACGAAATGGGTGGAAAGTCTGGAGCACACACAACCCTGCGCATTTGCGATGCGCTCTGCAGGAGCTCCTAGAGAAACAACTGCTTAAGGAGAACCTGCTTGATTGTTTATTTTTATTTAGGAAACCCCAGAGTCATTGCACCCACAGACCTCAAACGGCTTAAATACCCTTTGCCCAAGCRTTACTGTTTTGTTTTTTTCTCCAGTAATTCATTCACAGAGCCAAAAAGGAGGCATTCTGATGACGGTGAGTGCAAAGCAATATCCTATACTTCTACAACTCACCAGCACATTCACCGTGTATTTTACAGATACACACACCCCTGCATAAACAATGTATGATCTAAGGTGTCTCACCATTCCAGTAAGGACCCTCATGCAACTGTAGCTTGCAAATTCCCTTGGAAACAGACCTTCTTAGCAAAAGGTATTTATTTATTTGCCTTTTTCTTTCTCTCATTCACACATGAGGAGGGGATGTTGGATTTGTAAGGGCTGGGTGAGGAATGAAGGTGAACCCCAACCTTCAGCACTCATCACTGGCAGCTGCAGCGGCCGCTGCCGCCAGCGGCTCCATGGCCATGTCGTTGTTCTCCGGGGCACGTTTGCCGTCTTCCTCCCCGCTTCGCTCCCACCTCCAGCGTGAATTTGCATTCACCCAGGACGCTGCAGCAGTGCTTGGCTCCCCAGTGCATCGGGGACCCTTTTCCAATCCACGCTCCAACGCGGGGCAATATTGCCCTGATACGGCGCTCACCTGTAGGATCGCCTCAATCCCACACAGGCGCATCCCTCTAAAACCRCGTTCCTTCGTCCCCCAAATTCCCAGCGCAGATTGGGCTCCGAATCCGCCTCATCCTCCCCGAAACAAACCCCACTGCGGAGAAGCCGCCGGGCTCAGGGCAGCTCCTCCCTTCCTGCACCCCCAGCCCGCAGCGGGGCCCACGCGCGGCAGGAGGGCGCGGGGCGCACGAGCCCCGCTCCGCGCTCACCGGGGCGGCAGGAGGAGGACGCGGGGCCCTCGCGCCCCCCGCCCGCCGCGGCGGAGCCTGGAGCGGGGCGCGGGCGGCGCGCGCTTCACGTGCACCCGCAGCGGCGGCCCCGCGGGGGGGCAGGGGCGGCTCCGCGGGGCCGTGCGGGCTCCCCACGGCTCGTGACCCGCCCCGCAGCGAAGGGGACCCGCCCGCCGCCCCTCACCCAGCTGCAAGGGGCGACGCCCCCTCCCCAACCCCCAAAATACAGGATTTTGGTGGCACTGAAATTACATATTTTCCCCCTCCCCGGGCAAGGCGGCTCCGCAGCGCCCCTCCCCTCCCGTTCATTCCCCTCGGGGGGGGGGGCGATCCCGCCGCGGGGCGCCGCCCGCCCCCTCCCCCACGGCGCCGGGGGCGCCGCCGCAGCCCCCCGCCCCTCGACATGTCGCCGACATCCCCGACATGTGTCGCCGCACCCGGGCGCGAGGGGAAAGGCCGCGGTGGAAGGCGGGCGCTCTTACCTGTGCGGAGCGCGGGGCTGCCGGGCAGCTGGGGCTGCAGCGCGGCCGCCTCACTCCCTCTCAGCACATCGCGCCCGCCCGCAGCGGAGGGGACGCGCGGGGCGGCCCTGCTCGCCCCTCCTCGGCGGCTCCCGCTCGGCGGCGGCGCCTCCCTCCCTGCGTCCCTCGACGCCCAAGCGGCCACAGCGCCCCTCTCCCTCCGCCCCTGCCGCTCCGCTGCGGCCTCCCGCGGGCAGCGCCCGCCGCCGCCTCACGGGCACGCGCACTGGGCCGCGCCGAGGGGGAAGGGCAGCGCGCGCGCGCGCGCGCCCCCCGGGCGGGCGGGGGGAAGGGGAGGAGAAGCGGCGCGCGCACCCCCAGGCTCGCTCCCGCCCGCCTTCCCGCCGCGTGCTACGCGCCGCGGCGACCGGCTGTCATTAGTTATGCATGCCGCCGGGCGGGGCTATGCAAATGAAGCCGCTCCCGCACAAACCTGCGCGCTCCTGAGAGGGGCGGGGATATGCAAATAGGCCCACTCCCCTCCCTCCGGGGCTGGGAGGGGGCAGGCAATCGTACCTGGCGCGGCGGGGGGGAGAAGCGAGGGGGGGGGGGGGTTTCAATCCCCGGCGCCATCGGGATCGGGATCGGTGGCGGGAGGGAACCGGGAGGCTCCGGGAGAGCCAGGACGGCGCCCCCGCCCGGGACGGGCGGAAAGTTTCGCAGGGGGCGGCTCCCGTGAGGGGTGGCGCGGCCGAGACCCGCCCCCTCTCCCCTCCCCGCGCGCGCCGTGTGGASCTTCCATGAGGCGACGGTGGCGGCGCCTCCCGCCCCGCCGTGAGGCGACGCGACGCGGCGGGAAGGGACGGCCCCCGGCGCCGCCCGCCACGGGTGTCGCCCCTCCGTGTGGTAAATTCACTCCCCTCCTGCGGAAACACACCGAGGGGGCTGCGCCTTTTTTGTTAAAAAAAAGATTTATCAGAAAAAAAAAAAAAAAAGCCTGAAAATCGACACGTTTCCCTCATCTTTTCCCTGCAAGGGAGCAGGCGCAGCTGAAGATCCGCCACAAAAGCGGGACGAGAGGAGCTGGGTGGGGGTCTCAAGCTGATCGGGACATTTGTTTAAATGGCCTCGGTAGCTCAAGGCATGGACGGTGCAACCGGTGCTGGCAGCTGCGGCCTCGCGTTGCCGTCTGCAGGGAATGAACTGCAGGAGCAGCAGAAATTCAGGTTTATTGCCAAAAGACTTCAAAATCAAAGCTATCACTGATGAAAAAAAAAAAAAAAAAACAGAAGTCCAGTAAACAGGATTTTGTTTTTATCTGGTTATTTCTGTTTAAGAAAACTAATACAGAGGCCTTACCCAACAGAAGAACCTTTTTAGTCCCAGTACAAAGTGTTCCCTTTAATTAAATTAATTATGAGTATCTACACACCCTTGGGATGCCTTGTTAAACCTTCTGGGTGCAGATTAGTTGCCTCCATCTAACCCCAGGAAGGTTAAGAGCTTTACCTCACATCTGCCCACCCTGCCCAATTAAGGACCAGATACCTTACCCAACAGGGTAATCTTCAGCTGTGAAGTCAACAAAATCACTTGTACAAAAAAATAATAATAATTACAATAGGAAGAGTTCTACCTAGAAAATGGGAGCGGAAATGGCAGTATCTGGTCCTCACATTTCTCGAATTGAGCTTGGATTGCAGGGGTGAATACATATTATCTTTTACCCCAGTCCCTGGGTTTCATGCTTTCATAAGAAAATGGCACCATATATAGCAGGGTAACATTTACTTTAAAAAAAAAAAAAAAAAAAAAAAAAGTAGGGAAATCCTCCAGAAATATTTTCATCCAAATCCATAGCCTACTGACTTTTTTATTACTCCTAGTGAAAGTGCCTTCTGTAATTGCTTATCTTATGTTGCCCTTTAGTCTTTTAAAACCACATATATTAGAAGGGAATACGTAGCCAGAATAAATTCCATTTTTCCTTCAGCAGCTTATTAGCATAGCAAATCACTGACTCCACGCACAATTACAATCCTAAGGAGGAATAATAGTTCCACCTACAAGAAAATATTCTCAGAACTGATGTCAACTGCTTTACATAGGTAGCCGTATCATTACTGAGAGAACAGACAGGTTTCAAAACCCAGGTTGGTGAAAGAGAAGGAGGCTCKGATGCTGCCAGTGGGGAGCAGAGAAGACGACAAGAGTGAGGGAAGAGCAAAGAGCAGCTCCAAAAATAATAAAGGAGCCACATAATATAAATAGCTCGTCACCCAGARCTTGTTGGTTGCCTATAAGAATATATGAACAGTTGTGTAGGGGCCGTTTTCCACCTTGCCCTATTTGACAGCGGCCAAAGCGGATGCTTCAGAAGGGTGTAAGAACAAGGCAGGCATGGAGCGATTCCTCAAAGTGCTGTGGCAGCCTCCACCGTCTGTGGCTTTAGGGCTTCCTGAGGCACATGGGATTTCTAAGAATTTCTGCTGTATACATAGGCCCTGCATACAGCGTATTAACATAAGCTGGGTGCCTTGCCAGCAAGAAGCCAAGCAGGCAGGAACTGCTCGCAGTCAACAGGGCTTTGAATCCCCCGAGGCAAAGGAGGGGACTGGAAACAAACATCCTTGGCTCCCCGACAGCCTCCCCTGCCTTTTGGAAGGAGACGATCCTGCTGGTAGGGCTAGGCTGGCTCCAAACCTCCTCCCGGGACGCACCACAGAGCTCAGGTCCTTCAGCCCTGTCCGTGTTTGAATAGAAACCACCCCCAATGCCCTGCCTCACAGCGCTGAGCGCGGTGCCCACCATCCCACAGCTGTGGGTATCTGGAAAACATCATCATGAAGCACCTAGAGCTGTTAAAGACTTAAAGGATTAGCCAGGAGAGGAGCGAAGGGAACCACCATTGTGGACACTGGTGCCCAAATCCAGTCAGGTTCCATTTTGAGCACATCCATCCCCGCTATACCTAGCCATATGCCCTTGAGAACCCAAAAAACCTCAATCAGCTATTCATATTTTGTGTGTTTTTACTGCAAACTGACATGAAGTTTGCACAACAGCAAAGAAGAAAACCTCGGCTGGACAATAAACAAGATGTTGTCTCTCAAACAGCCAGAATCCCCACCGGAAAATGTAAAAACAGTCTTTTAAATCAGATATATCATCAGAACTTCTCCTGGATGGGTTCTATTAAGTGTAACCATATAGAAATAATGTTTACTAAGAAGTACGTGCCTATAGAGAAAGTACTGTGAATGTATCTTGGAAATGGAAGATACTCAATCCTTTCACACCTCAGCAGTCTAAAGAAGCTGGGTCTGCCATCACCTCAGGARCCACTGAAAGGCCTATCTATTTGTGCAGCCGGGCGAGTTTTCAAATGGATTTGTTTTTGCGGAAGGAACGAGAGATTTCTGGTTTGCTGGCTGTTTAATTTTCAACTTTGCAATTTTTGGCAAGGGCACCTTGTTCTGTGGATAACGGACTTAAAGTGCTTTTTTAGATTTAGACAAAATTAAGACCTTTCTTCTGCCACCACTGTTCTCTTTTGGCATTACCCTTCAATGACCAAAATTAGGGCGAACTAATTAGCTTTTCAGAGGAGTGAGTAACAGAAGCAGGATGAGTAAAAATTGTTTTATTTTCCTGTACAAACCTGTTCTGTGATGAAATAACCAGACAACATGAAAGGAACAGTATTTGGTGAATCTCTGAATTAATGTGTAGCTTCTAGTGCACGACTTTAACAGAAACCCACAGAATCTTTTTCCTCTTGCAGAGCTCTGGCTCCACAGAGGTATAAACAACCCCCTAAAATTATTTGGACACTGAGGAGTAAAATATAGAGGAGGAAACACAGAAGAGTGTTAAATAATGTGTAATAAAAGTATTGTTTTGGCAGCAGCAGACAAAGAAAAAGTGTTTTCCCCCCTCCCCGAGATAGCCAGCGCTCTCTCCTGCCCCAAAATTTCCCAAATTTGGGGGAAAAATGGGAAGTAGAGAAGTGGGATTCCTCAGCCTACCAACAGAGTACACATGCTGCAGTGCAATAAAGCCCATGCTTGACAGAAACCATCCATTTTTAAGAATCCTGTATGTCAAAGTGTAGTTGGAATTTCAAAAGAGAGGTAGTATTTGTGCAGATCTTAATCTGGCAACAATGCTAATCTTGATATTTCCTCCTGAGAGGCACCATGGGAGCTTTAATGATTGCACGTGATCAAGATAACATCTGGACTGAAAAAAATACACCTCTGGCACTCTGGGGTCCACTGACTGTGTACACTTACTGCCAACGACTGCGGGCGGCAGTCAGGTAGATGACAGAATCCCAGAAAGGTTGAGGTCGGAAGGGACCTCCAGGGATCCCCCAGTGTAGCTCCAGCAGGGACACCCGGAGCACGGGGCACACGGATGTTCACGGAGGGGAGGAAAAGCTGTACAGCATTTTCTACAGCTTTGCTGCAGCTCCGTACAGGAAATGTTCAGCAGCTCCTGCAACTGTTTTGGATTACATGGGATGTACATAGCCCTGAACAACCACAAAGATGGACTGATCCTACCGAAAAATGACCTTTGCAGTTATGATGTGCCCATTAGATCCTCTCAGATCCACAAGGTTCTGAGATCCCTCAGCTCCCAGGGAGACAAATTGTAATGGGAGAAACCACCACATTTTGCAAAACTGAAAATGTCTGAAAATGACTCTGAGTCAAACGACCTGAGGTGTGGAGAGTTGGTGCATGCAGTCAGAGCAAGGGCTTGCGGCAGAGTCTAGCGGCAACAGCCACTGCATTTTGTGTGAGAACATTTCTAAAGCACTATCTGTATCTCCAGCAGAATCTCCTGCCTGATACAGCGTCCCAAGGGGGCATCATTATCATGAAACCACAGCAAAGATCCAGATCCTTTTTTTCATAACATTCCTAAACTGCTTGCTCCACCCTGATTCACTTTAGGAAACTGATAAGACAGCTGTGAAAATATACCATGTAAAAGCACTTTCATATTACAGACCAACTGGCAGGATTTGCACTTTTTTTTTCTCCCAGAGGAATAAAGATTGTTGTTTATTCCATTCTTTAAAAGATACCTGCACTAAAATGCAACCATCTCTCAATTAACCTAATGGGTATTGTTAGGAAGGTGTGTACTGAACATTTGCGCTTCCAAAGTCAGTAATGGCACTAAAAATGTAGGTGGGCTACGCTCAAAAGGATTTTGTTATTACAAAAGGGCATGTGGGTCTTTCCTCTCATGAGAACGTTCATCATTAATATTGTTCCTACTCAGTACCTACTGTAACCACTATTATATTTCTGCTTTGACAGTGACAGTTTCTCATCATGAGATGATAGGTCTGGAAGAGCTGCCAAATTCATGTCCTGGCCCTCAGTGCAGTGCGAGTGTTGTTTCAATGGGACTGGTGCAGTCCCTCTCTTATGGGGGTATAGAAAAAAGAAGGCTTGAATGTTTCCTATTAATAAAGATTTAATGACAATTTGTTTCAGCTTATATTTTATAGGCAAGGACTTGATGGAAAAGCAGTTTGGCTTGTCATGTTATGCTTTTTTGTGCATCTTCGGCTCTGTTATTCTATTGGAAATTCTTCCTCTTTTGTGAACAGCAAAGGGATCCAGTATAGGAATTGAAGTCTTCAGGAGAAATGACACTATCGTCAGACTTGAACCTTATTTCTAAAGTTAAAAATTATGCTTTGGTGCTGTAATTGCTTTTCACTATGTTTTTACTTCAGTGGATCCCAGCTGTCTGCTAGCAGTGGTCATCCAGGCTCTTGATTCTTTCTCATATATTGTTCTTTGCRTTGATACATGAAATGGTTATTCCTTACAGTCTAGACCAGCAACAGAGAAACCAGGTTTCATAATGGACATAAAACTGGACAACTCTGGCAAGCTACAAATACCCCCGGCCAGCACAGAACTCGCTGTGTGCGTGTGCGGCCATAAGGAGGCCAGGGACAGATCCAAACTGCGTTAAAATATGTCCAGGGATGGACAGGATGAGGAGATTTTTGATCCCAAAGAAGGAGATTTGATAAACAAACCATTTTGTATCAACCAGTCAACCAGTTACTGCCTGAGTACTCTATAATGAGCTGAAGGCCAGAGAATTCAGACCACTTTTGAGCCCTACAACTTTGCCTACATCTCTGTCATGCCTTTATTTTTTTTTTTTTTTTTAATTTGAGCATCTTCTGTGCAACAGCAAGTACTTTACTGTTATTTTTTTTTAAAAAAARGTAAAAGTCATATTTGAACAAAATCAAAAATAAGCAAGTGCTAAAATATCTGCAATGCTGGGGCTGTGCCAAACACCCACAGATTCTGTACCCAGTACTCAAGTCTTGTCAAGTAGCTCAGCACATCTTTATTCTAATCATTTAGTTTCATTTTATGCCTAACAGAGAATCATCCTGATTAATCAAGCAAGACACAGCAAGAAATGCATAGAAAATGTCCACTTTGGGCACTTGGTGTGGCTCTCATTGCTCTCAGCTCCACAAGATTCCTTTGTTGAAATATTCAGCAATAGGTGCGCTACTTTTCTTCCAGAAAGGTTTCTAAATATATAATTAGATAACTCTAGAAGAGGTGGCAAGAACTGTTAGAGGTTACATAATGACTCGCATGGCAGTGCGACTCAGTGCATGGCTGTCGGTCTGTGATCGTAGCACAGGATGTGAAAAGACATCAGGATGCAGCACAGAGGCAACAACGTGGAGCAGAGCATGAGACACGATCAAGTTTTAAGTACAATGGGGATGAAAGTATTCCAAGGGAATAATTCCTGCTTTTCCAAGACCTTGTGTGCCAAACGAAAAGACAAATCCTTCCTCTGCCATTTGCAAAATAAAGATGCCTCCGTTAACTAGACTTGGTATAAAGAGAAAATGAATGCTATTTCTTCACCTGCAGCTCAAAGAAACCCCCCAACTCCTGTGTTTCGGTCAGAATCAGGAGAAAGGCAGTATGAAAACAAGCTGTTTTTCCTGTAGTTTCACTTTCCCCAGCCCTTGAATCACACTGACTGTTAGAGCAGATGGGAATCATTCACACTCCTGTGTTGAACAAAAAGCAGCAGCCAGACAACTGGTTTCAAAGGCAGGAGATGTGTCCAATTTGCTCATACAAGCACCCCTGATTCGGACGCGCAGGGAATATTGGCTGCACCAAACCACAGAACACAAGGACAAGGTGAGCCCAAAGGCAGAGCTTGGCACCAGGGGACAGAGAGCCCCTACGCTCAGGCTCATTTCCAGGAGAGGTAGCCTGTGTTCTGGTGCGGAGTTAATGATTGACTCTGTACTGTTAACAAAGCTGCCACAGAGTGTGACCTGAGAGGCAAAAGTAACCTGGTGGTTTGGAACAACAGCGTGAGGATTTGTGCCTCAAAGGACACTGGAGTGTAGGAGATTAAAGCACAATCAGTGGTGAGAAATATTAACTTGGGAGAAAAAAGATCAAAACAAAAGAAAACATCGTCAGAGCTTGAAGTTCGGGTGCTCCTGAAAACTGGAGAAATCTGAAATAGTGCTCGAGAATTCAGATCCACGCAGGGACTAGATTACTCCCACAGAGATTAAGCTGTGATTTCTGTAGGCCCTGGTGGAGCCTGATCTGTGTTCTTGCTGTCCTTACATCTGACACATAACTAAGCATGAAGAGATTATCCCTGTAGCTTTGTGAGCTGATTTGAATGATGATGGATGGATAGAATAGGGCAAGAAAGCAAAAGTCTGGGGGAAAAAAAAAAGCTGAAAACGGTTAGGTAAAAATACAGACAGACCCCCAGAATCGAAGTGACTTTGACTGCACTCCAAGTCACCTTTGGGACATGAAGGCCTTTTTCCTTTGGCCATGGAAGGCAATGAGGCCCTGGTGAGAGGTGCAGGAAGTCCCTGCTGCGTTTAGGGGAGAGAGGAGCTTCACTAAAGTGAAGTCCAGGAGAAGTCCAGGGCTGTTTTTGCTGGAGCTTGAAACATTTTCTTAACTGCTGATCTTTGAGGGATAAGGCCGAGAGCCCCTCTTTGCCAAAATGTCATTATCTAAACTGATGGTTTTGGTATAGGAATTTGCGGAAAGGCAGACAGCAAAGCACAGTATATGTTGGGGCCCAAGCTAACACAGGAAAGAATAAGGATGCCTGATCCCATAAATTTAAGATAAATTTCATGTATGCCAAAAAAATACACTTAGAAAAYTTAATGTCAGCTTCCAAAAATGTTCTTAATATAGGCCTAAAGTATTCAAATTATTGCCCCTTACCTTATGCCTTCCTGGAAATTGCTTTTGGCTTTTAGGCCCTTATATAAGGTCCAATGCAGTCAATGGGAGCGGCTTTTGAAAACCTTCCAGCAGAGCCATTAAAGTTCCTTCCTGGCAGCCTTTGCAATGTGCTGCAAGTTTCATCTGTGCAACCTGTGTATAGCAACAGAAAAATATCTGAGCCAGCCATGGGGGAAAACATTCTGCAAAGACGCTTTGCATAGGAGCTATCGCAGCAGCGGCAATCGGCTGAGGACACAGACATGGCCAGTTCTCATCAGCCATCCAACACGCAACTAGAGAAAAAAGAAAAAGCATCTCAAGTGTCATAAATAAGTCCAGCGGGCAGCAAGCCATTTAGAAAGGGCAATATCAGAGCACTATCTCATATTTAAAAAGATGAACTGCAACAAAAGGTGTAACTGGGAATGAAAGTAAAAAGAGAGTGGGAGCGGAGTGTCTTCAGCTTTAGCACTTGAGGAACATGGAACAGGTTTTGCCAAGAATTATTCACATACATCTGCACAATCCCCATCCATCTATTTTTTACTTTTTTTGTGGGCCATTAAAAATAGCTGTGTATTGTCAGTTCTAAAAATAACAGTTTAAGCTTTGTGCAGCAGTTGTATCACAGCACGGAAAAGAAAGCGATTGTGTCCAAACTAACTTTTTTCACAGCTTATGTAGCTGCAGCCATGTTAGATGGAGGGAGTTTTATAATTTTGTCCCCATCCTGGAAGAGGAACAAGAAAAAAACACACATGGATAAAGGCTGGATGCCCCTTGTTTTCTATTTACACTCTCAAGGTATACTTTAGTAGGCTTAATGGTGACTAAATAAAATAAACAATTACTTTCCCTACAGGCAAGCTTCAAAAATCAGTTTTCCTACATTGGGTTCTGAAGCACACGTTTACAACAGGGCACAAAATCCCCGGCGTGGTTTCCCAGGAGAAGGGGCAGAGGATGCAGGGACCGGCTGTAGGCACCAGGGCTTCCCCCACAGGCCCTGCCTTCGGCTCCGTGCCGCCTGTTTGATCCAACCACCATTTATCCACCACACATTTTATTTGCCCCCAGCAACACGGGCTCTTTTAAGTTTCCTTTCAGCACAGCAAACATCCATCAGCTGCGGGATGTTAATGCTGTAGCCCTAAACTCTCCTTATTTACAAGGCTGGAGTCTAACTGGTATTGACAAGCCCGTTCTCCAGGGGATGCTGCTAAGCGAGGTATTTATCCAGCCCAGGCGATTGCAGCACAGCTTGTTTATTCAGTTGTTGTTGACATTTCCTATAGATTGTTTAATTCACCGCAGTGACACCTATAGGCGAGGGCGCACTTGTTTACAGGAAAAACAGGTAATTTCATCAGTGTTCCCTTCCTCTGTTTAGAAAACAAATGTGGAACTTCCCAGGGAATAGCCATAAATTTGCCTTCCGATACCACACACTCCACGGCGACTTTGGTCCCCCCTCCTTCCTCGCTGCCAACTGGCCTTCCAGCTGCCAAGAAGTTTAAATCCCAAGTTGTGCCATTTTAATGTGTTTTTCCTTGCTTTATGCCATTCCTTAGAGTGTTTTTTGTTTGTTATTTTGGAGAAAGGGGCCAAACAAATTCATTTTCTTTCCTAGACAGTTCACTGTTGGTATAGAACTTGTTCGGGTCAGGATGCCTCGACACAAACATTTCCTTCATGGTAAATTGAGATTTCCTTTGATATGTCTRCACTTGGAAAAGATTGCTTCCAAATGTACGTCAGGTTTTTGCACCAAGCGAGCTTTCCTCCTTGATATAATCATACTCACACACGTGCCCCACCATTCTCCAATTTTTTCCAGTTGGAAGACAGTACAAATGTGTGGGAAATACTGTTGAGCTTTGGAAGACTGTGCAAATGAAATAACTTTCAGTTCTAAAACTAACACTTTCCGTACTTGCCAGGTGTTAAATGTTCAGTGTATTACTTTTTTAAAGCAAAAGTGTGATTTTGAAGCTGTTTTTAGACTGTTGCATTACAAAAATCTCAGGTTCCTACTCCAAGCGCAGCATCCTAGAGTTCTTTAAAATCACTATCTAGCCATATTTCTAGAAAAAAAGCAGAAAGCTGCTTACATTAGGGGGTGATAACCAATTTCCACATCATCCGTGTACAGGTTATCTCAACAGCAAAATGAGGTTGAAGAACACAAGCCCTAGCAACATACACATATATAGAATTTATCACCTTAGTAAAACCTGTTAAAAATCAGAAAGCTTAATTATGGAAGAGTAGCTAAACATGCATGTTTCTTCTTACCTGAGCACTATGTACTGAACCTATGTGATTATCTGAAAACAAAAAGTGCCACTGACATTTCTGCATTATGCAGTAATAATATGAACCTGCAATAAAAATGGAAATTCACTGTGCAGTTTGTAAACTACACGTTTTGCTAAAAAAAAAATCTGCAGAAGCAGCATCCTTAAAAAAAAAAAAAGTGAGTGCTTTTTTTCTTTTCTTTTCTTGACATGCTGAGCACAAAAAGGAGCTAACATGGATAGCAGCTGGTAGCATGTTTGTCTTACAGGGATTTCTTCATGTCTGAGAAGAGAAGGAATCCCTTAACAAAACAGCAGAGAAATATTTGTCCTGATTTTCCGAGATGAAAGGCTCTTGTTTCCAGTAACTTGTTCCCCGTGTGCCTTAGCTTTTGGTGTTGTTTCTCTTGCTCAAAACTCATTAAATCAACATTCAGYGATGAACAGGTTCCCATGTAGCCTGCGAGCTTTCGGACGCCTTGCAGGGGGGTGACCATCACACAAAGGCAGCAGAGAACAGAAATATAATTTAGTCAGACGAGCTGCCTTAACAGCGTGGATTCCACCAGTCTAACTCATACTGGGTCATCTGTTAACTCTCAAGCAGATCAATTTAGCTTGATGGTGTAATTAATGGAGGAAGTTAGGGACAGATTTTTAGAAGTGCTCATAACCTGCAACTCCATGATGCACATGAACAAATATTTAATAAATAAATTCCTGCAGCCCTGATTTTACCAAGTGCTTGGAATACTCTTCAAAATTCCATTCTTACTATTCAGGATAAAGAGTAAAAATGGGAATAAAGCATTRTATGCTCCAGCACTGATCCCGACTTGCCGCCTCCGCATCCCCTTGTAATCCTTTCCATCCCTCTGCTAGGTGCACTCGCACTTTCCTTTCCTAGACTGTAAATAACACACAATATTTAGWTTTGAAATGTTGTATGGATATAGTTTCAGTTTTCTTGACGATGTAAGGAAAAATTTTTCATCTGATTCCGTGGAAGCACCGTGGCCATTTGTAAAACAGGATCATAGCAAATCACCTGCGTACTTGAATCTTTAGCCTCACCGTGATCAAATATTTAAAGTACAGCTAATAAATTTAATGTAGACTTTAATTCACTGCTACCCTATCCTCTATAATCTACAGATAAATTACACTGGCAGAATTCCTGCAGAAACAGGAAAGAGCAGCTTTTAAGTCAGATTGACAGCAGTGGCCATTCGCAGGCAGGCAGCACCTATTCATGTATTACACAGACTGTGGATAAATGGAAAATTGTTACCTCCAGAACTGTCAGTTCCTCACCTGGCATTTACTACAAGAGATTAAAAGAGCTGGTTCCAGCTGACATCTGCAACTGCATGAGTGTTTCCATAGGAAGACTCAGGGCCTCCTCTAGCCAGTGAGGGCTGGGATACAAGAACCTGATTAAAATAACAATGGTCAGTTATTTTCAAAGGCAATGAAACCTATTCTCCCAAACCAACACAGATCAATCTGCACAATCTATTTGCTAAATAGGTGGTGCTTCCCCTGACAATAACCATTCCCAGAGGGGATAGTAGATGCACAGCACACCAGAGCAGAAAATTGAAACAAAAGCACACGGGCATTTGTAAGTGTCATCCTTCGTTAATACTGACATATGTGACTAATCACAGTCAATTTAGTGTTGATGCAAAGTTTGTCATTTTTACAAGGGTTGAGTAATACTAAATATCACTGTGGGCTGGTGTGATTTTGTTCTTTAAAAGAAAAGTGATACCAGATATAAAAGGCCACATTTGCAGTTGGAAAACCAAGTCAATACCGTCCAGTTCTGGACAGCGCAGTGAGGTGAAATTCACTCACCGGGGAGTCTGTTTTACTGTATCCAGTAAAGGTGAATTCTTACCCATTGGTATCACAAAAAAAGAAAAACAAAAGAGAAAACTGATAAAAACAGAGGAAGCAAAAACAATTCTTGCATCTATTTCAAGAAGCACATACACAAATTAGTCCCAAGATTTAGGATGTAAGAATTCTACAGCAAAAGTTAGAAGGAATTCTCCCCTTGAAAAACCAAACAGGTTTGGTTTTTGTTTTTTTTTTTTTTTTTTCCTTCCTCTTTTTAACTCACTATAAAAGATTGACTAATGTCAAGCCAGAAGAGAGGGACACAAGGTCAAATCCAGCACTTCGCAGACCTACCTTCGACCTCCTTGGCAGGTAAGGTCTCCAGTCCAACCTGTGGTATAGAATCACTAGTCTCCAGGTTCTCTGCTGAAATATATTACAGAGAGGTTCCTAGAGATAGGAACTTACAGTTTCCCTGCAACATGACATAAATCAAGTCCCTGCGTAGGGGACAGGGAAAAATAGTCCCAATACATCATTAACTATCTTCTTGGAGCCTAGCTGAGGAGAGGACACGTGAGGGCCCTTGTGACTTCTCAAGATGCTCTGCTCAGTGCCCGCATAGTTAACAAGAACATTTCATGTGAAAGGAGGCTGCAAACAGCTCACAAGCAGCTTCTTAGGCACCACGCTAAGAGGCTGGCAGGTAGCAACCACCGAGCACCACACACAGCAGCCCTGCACGGCGGCTCCCGCATGGGGAACGGGCACAGGCCGCGGGCGGCAGCTCCCCAGGCTGCAGGGACCCCCCGGCACCGATCCCTGCTCCTGACCTCGGCCAGCCTTTGGTGTCAAGCTGCTCAAGTGAACTTGAAACATCCGGGGAGTTCTCCTGGCTTAAACAGAGGGGTCAGGTGCTTGAAGCTGCTCCTGGCACAAGCAGTGTCTCAAGGAGATACTTTTTTTTTCCTGAATGAAGGTCTCTGCCTATTTGTGTTGGCAAGAGGACCCTGCCTTTGCATAGGGCTGCGTATCAGCAGGGGGGACCTGACAGACAACCTCGAGTAGGGCACAACTGCAGCACAAATATTTAATACAACTTAACATTTTAATTTCACCGTACATCTTCATAATGACTTGCTAAGCTCTACTAATTCCCCTCCTCCTCCAGCGGGCAGGTTCCGCTCAGCCTCGGAAGCTCGGGGAAGCTCAAACTGCAGAAGGAAGCAGAATTGGAGCAGGAATGGGCAGATTGTTTTAAAACACATTTCGACACCTGCTTTTCAGGAGGCTCATCCGGAAACCTGACGTCCGAGCGGCTGCAGGCTGGGGAGCAGAGGCTGCGCCTGCTCTCACGCGGTGCAGCTGGCATCGCTGTAACGACCCTTCAGCATCACACATTGCACATGAACATTGACTGTTCTGATCTTCTGCTTTCTTTTAAATAAACGACCGTTGTCCTTGCCTTCCTAGGAAGGCCCTTATGTTGAACGTTAATAAAGAGAGAGGAGGGGAAACGACTCCAAGGAAGAGAGGGCCCTTTCCGCGGCTTGCTCCACGCTGATTATGTCACGCCACCAAGACAGCGGTGGACGGGGGCCACACGGTGCGGATCGGATCGGGCCGAGCGAGGAGCGCCGTTCCAGAGCGCTGGCTGCATTTCCTGGTTACCACGGCATCGGGTCCGTTGCTAGGGAACCGGCGCCGGCTCCTGCTCGGCCATCTTGGACTCGGAAATCAGCCATAAAAGGAATTCCCATGCCAGCGCACAGTTGCTATGGCAACGGGCAGAAGTGATGGAGCCCAAGTTAGTGGCCCACCTTGAGCAAGAATATGTTTCCTCTCTTTTTCACGTTTTCCAAGCCATAAATACAGGGAGGCTACAAATCCAAATAGCTCTCAGCTATTTAGGGCAACTCTTTTTTTTTTTTAGTTATTATTTTTTAATCTCGTTACCGTTCTGGTCGTTTGAGGCTTTGCACATGAAGCTAGGCTTTTTGCAAGAAGAGGAAGATACATGCAGTGGCAGATTGAAATCACTTTGCCGAACAGCCGGGTCGGACGCACAGGAGATGTGTGGAAGAGAAGGGTGGCTCCAGGTGGATGCGAGATCTGGGCATGCCSGGCACTTGCTGCACATCCAGGGAGCACAAAGCCTCATGCCTCGCTCCACAGCCGCTCTTCCCATCCATGTACCCTTCCCATCCACAAAAGAACAATCTGAAACCCTTTGGGAAAGATGTCACAGGAGGAGGCTCTCCTAGGGGCACATGCCGGAACACTTGTGGCCTCCCAGAAGTCACTCCATCAGTGTCAGCTGTGGCCCCACRTGCCATTCTGTTATTCTCAGGGCTGCTCTCCACCACCGCATCCACGCGCAGCAATTATGCTGCTAAACCAGCCACGTACCTTGACAGGGGCTTGGCTTTCCAAAGTCAGTGCCAGCTCCTATCAAAGTCAGGTCCTCGCTCATCTCCTTGGCAGCTGCTGGCTCCTCGGGCAAACAAGCGGCACAGACACGGAGCTCCCTGTCTGARGCCGTGACACACGACCAAGAGCACCAAGAATGAGATGGGGGTAACAGAAGCAGAGCTGCTTGGCCCTCGAAACGACTAAAATGGCCTGTGAATGAAAACTATGAAATAATTATACTCTTCCTTGAGCTGCACACAAAAAGGGTATTCACTGCAAAGTCCTAGCAACCATCTTAGCCTGAAAGCACAAAGCCAGCAGACTGCCAAAGCAGCAGTATAGTGACACACAACTGCTAATTTCACATCTGATTTTCACAGGTCTGTTATAACAACCAGCAATTCCTTACAAAGAAGCCATTTGTGCTCCTTAATTCCCACCTGGGGACACTGAAAGGCTTCACCATTCCCTAGCTGTGTCTTTCGGCAAGATAATGTCCACTTCATTTTTTTTTTTTAATAAAACAATCTTCCTTTTTTTTTTTTTTTTTTTTTCGGAGGAAAATGCTAAAATTCATCAAGGAGCCATAAAAGTGCTCAAGTGAGTCCAAAGGACTTAGCAGGATTAGTGTGTCATATCTGAGCATCCAGCTGGATCCCTTCTGGGGCATAGTATGACTTGAGTTTGATGGCCCCCACACAGTGCTTTGTATCAGAGGGTCACCTTGTCTAGAAAAATGGTCCTCAGTAGAAGGGAAGGGGAACTGCACTAACCCAGGCAAAAAGCTGGGCAGGTTTGTGCTGTAATTAGCTGAAAATATACAATTTTATCATCATCATTTCTGTGTCTTTTAAGACGACAAGTATTTATTACCAAAGTAGATAACAATCTGAAAATAATAGCAAAGGCAGGAAGGATGAGGAATAGCTCCTCTAATTGTGTTGCAACAAGATGTTACTGCATAATGAAAAAGGAATTTGGTTCCAGGAGCAGAAATGTCTGTGCAGCTACTGTGATCTGCCACTCGGGAGAAAGAACTGCCTCAAAACATTGATCCTGCTGCCTGACTCAGGATTGACATTAACAGGTCTGCTAGGGTCTGCTAGGCTCATCCAGCTGCCAGCTGGTCTTCTGTACGAGGGAGTAAACTGGGATCCAACAACGATGCTTCTGCTGAAAAAAAAAAAAAAAAAAAAAAAAAAGCAGATTCATGTGTGGAACTACAAAAGCAGATGAAAGCGCATAAACAAGTGAGGTCTAAAGGAGGGTGAAGCTGAGGAAAGCAGCCACCAATGCTCAGCTGACCCAGGCTCAGCTCCTCTTTGGATTCCTGGGGCTTCCCAAACTGTGCTGGATTTCTGCTTTCCCCAGGGCATGTGCAGGCTGTTTATCACTGTGCTGCAGACCCTGGATCTGGGATGTAGTGACTCAGCCTTTTGCTTCTGTAGTTCTTCAGGTCAAGCCCCAGGTCTGGCCAAAACATCCGCCACTGATCATGGCTTTCCTTTCACCCTGATGCTCCCTATGAATTTTAACCTACAGCACAATACTAAGTACACTCAGCTATTGTACGCTGTCTAATAAGCAATTCAATGAGCATTATATTTTTATTTACATCTGAAAGATGCAGTGAAAAAAATTCTGGGCAGGCTATGCATAAATACATGAAATTGCTCCTATTTCACTAATGAACTATTGTTTGTAATAAAATTAATCACATTCCACCCATGGTATATCTGGTTTAATTTTTCAGGCTTGGAAATTGAAATGCAAGCAATTTGTAGAAAGCAAAGCCAGAATTCAAGAGATTCACTTTAAATCAATCAGGCAGTTGTTTTATTTATATAGCAGCCTTCAAAAAAAATTATCTGAAGGCAGTTTACAATGTGAGAACAACTTGGCGAGATCCCAGGAGGGCTGCTGCTAATGGTGTCTTAAGACAGCCTTTGTAGGGGAAAGGGTTCCTGAATCACTGTGCACCTTTTTACTCGATTTTGCATTATATCCTAAATTTGCAAGCAAAGATTTCTTTCTGAGCAGGTATTCTTGGCTTGTCTGTCGGCACAAAGCAGCTGTCTTGGGGGTTGCAAATGCCCCTTCCTCACCCAGCTGGGTCTGTGTTTGGGACAATATTCACTCCCTGCTCCAGGCAAGATTTGCAGTTATTTCATTTCTGCATTCAAGGAAGGGATGGGARCGGAAGGGAAGTTGTCTCAATTCTGCTCTAGCACCAGGCTTCATCTGCCTGGTTTGAGGTGCGAGAAAGACAAGCCTCAGAGCTTGGACTCCCAAGAAGCTTTATGGAAAATACTTGCAAGAGCCTCAGAAACAAAGCGAAGCTCCCGGAAACAAAGCAGAGCCTCAGGAAATGCAGTTCTCCCCTGGCTTGTGCCAGCAAGCCCGGTACGTTTCCATTATTTATAGAGAGCTTTAGATGAGCAGAGCAATGTGCACGAGGCAAAACGCACCGCGCAAATCGGTGCCTGCTTCCAAAAATCTGCAGCCTAATGGCATCAAGGGTGCACACCGACAAACAAATCGATCCTGAACTSATTAAAACAATACAAGGCACTTTCAAAAAGGATGAGCCCAGAGTCAATGTGGGCACGGTCTGGAAATGTTTTCTTTTTGATGTAATTTTTTTTTAYGGAGATAGCTAATAGTGAACTGGGAGCTGAAAGCCCTGCTCTAAATTGGTATTTGAACATGTCCACGCCACCATTTTTTAGTTTTGAAACAGATACCCACCCGGTCATGCAAGATTAGTTCCCGACTTTTCCATTCTCCATGTGGTTTTGTCTAATCTTTATACAGCTTTTAGAAGGAAGTGCTTGGATTAGGTTCAAGCTGAAGTTTAATCTCAACTGTCATATTCTTCTTTGCTTAGGAYTTAGGATACCATGGAATGAGTAGGTTCAGTCTGCAGAGCAGGCTGCGAAGGGCAATTTTCAGGTATTTTTCCACATTCTACCTACAGCTCATGTGCTGAGTGGACAGCCTCGATTAACGGAGGCCTCCTGTGCAAAACCACAATTGACTTTTGCRTTGACCAGACACAACGAGCTACGTCCCTGCAGCAGGTGGAGCCCTCGACTGCTGCACTCTGCAAAGGGCAACAGCTCTCCTGGCACCCGCTGAATTTCAGTGCAATGGGAACAAGGACCCTCTGTGAGACACTGCCACGAAGGCAGCTGGTTGCATCTTCCCTCTTTGAACGAGGGCATCTCCAAACTCCTGCTAAGTTTCTCCCAAGACATCTCCCATCTAATTTGGGAAAGAAAATAAATTGGTTGTAGCAGCTCAGGGAAGGACAAACGCGCTCTGTGCACTCACCTTCGAACGGCCCGATTGCCAAAATCACATCAATTTGTCGGCTAGAATTTAAAGCACTCAAGTAGCAGAAATTTAGAATTCCTCTTCCTCAAACAAGGAGGCCAGAACGCAAGATAGGATCTGTAGAAATGGCAGAGATACAGAAAAACCTTCTTTGGGCTTTTTTCCCCATACACTACAGTTTTCCCATTGGAATGCTTCCACATTATCTTCGGTTGCTTAAGAGGAAGGCTGCTGAACAGAGCTATCTTTTCCAGGAAGGATATCCTGTTCCAGGGAAATTTCAGCCAATTGCCACCAGAAGAGCCTAAGGCGAGCCTAAGGATCAAAACAGAGGCTCGGATCAAAGCTTCAGTAGCATCGTTTTTTTCATGAAGAGCAACAAAAAAGATGGTTTTTTGAAGGAATGGACATTTTACGCATACTTACATATAGGGAAATAAGTACTGGTATGTCTATAGGACTCGCACTTGCAGCAACCTCTCTGCTGGTAAAAACACAGCACACAAAATGTTCAGTGAGATGGAAACATCTTGGGAATCATTTCCAGAGGTCTTTGAACAAGAAGCATAAAGCAAGCTCCTCGGTATCTGCAGGGCTTTTTATGCTTCTCTTTGCCTCTCCTCATAACCTTTCCTAAAACACTTACGGCAAGGGAAAAAAAAAATCCACCCCCAGAGCAATATGTTTTCCTGGAAGAATCTAATGCATCTTTTTGCTCCTAATGAAGTTAATGCAGAGTTTATAATTGACCAAAACTGGAACATGACTGATTCAGCCAATGTCACAAAGTGACACAACCACTGAATATCCTGTTTATTGTTTTTAGTGTATTTTCTCCACTCACTGCCTGACGCTCCATTAAAATTCTTGAGGCCCTACCAAAACGAAATTCTGCCAAACGCTGCCCATTAACAAGCAATTAATATACAAGCTTTAAAGTACAAGGTTGCTCATGCCATCCCACAGAAAATATTCTTTGCCTGCTATTTCTCACCGGAGCCATTTTCTGACAGAACGCTCCATCTCTGCCAGGGATTTCAAAGAAGCAGACCATAATTCTCAAGAAGAGTAAAGTCTGTACATGTTTGCTCTCAGCATACTTGGATTGATTAAACTTTAATCTTAAAGGCTGTTTTCTAGCCCACTTAACAACTGATGTAGTAACAGAAATGACACCATTAGTTGTACGGCATCTGCCAGCAATCGGAACAGAGTAACAAGGCCACTCGGTATCCACTGCAAACGCGGAGCTTGTAGCATCGGGACTTAAAGCAGTAACTCTCCCCAAAACAAACAGTCCCCCCACTTCTGAACAGAGCAGTTCACTTCAGGCTTGCACCATCATCATCATCATCATCRTGTGTCTGGGCCTGCTGCACGCAGCAACGCAGCCCTGACTCAGGGCTTCCCTGCATCCACAGCTCTCCCAAGAAATGGTGCCGAGATGAAACCGCTCTTGAAGCGATTCTGCTTCACACCTGACCCCTCCAAAGGCAGCGAGGGTGCAAGAGGTCGACATGCTTCTGTATTTCAGGATACCAGCTCTAATAGCTACTTGCATAACACTGATCAGGGAATGTTTTTTCTTTAACCAGAGGACAGACTCAGACTCTGAAAGATTCCTAATCTGCTGCAGGGCTCACACCAATATGGGCTGGCTGGAGCTTGGGACATCATCTTTGCAAAGCGGACATTAACCTGCTCAGCAAAACCCAGAAGAAAGGCTAAAACACAAAACCCCATCAAAAGGACATAACTGCAGCTCCACATTCCTCGGAGGACAAAGGATTGTTGCGGTTTGCAAAGTAAAATACAGCTTATAACTGGCTTCACCAAATTATGTGTTTTGCCTGGTAAAAAATAGTTACAGACCAGAGGTAATTACTAGGCCATATCTAGGAGTCCGAGAATGTTGGAGCTCCTCCAGGTACATAACTCAGACCTGCCAAATATCACTCATTTCAACTGAAGCATATACATTTTTGGCTTTAATTAGCAACACTCTCCCTCCTCAAAAAAAAAAAAAAAACAAACTTTTACTTCCTCAATCCTGCATTGCTACTATCAAACTGTCTCAGTCAATGACCTTAATCCTGTTAGGGGACATGCAGCTGACAAACAGAGACTATTTCTGACAACTTCACTCTTTGCGAGGGGCCTCTGCACATAYACCTCGCCCACCGGCCTGTTTTTAGTAGCAAAAGCTTCCAAAAGGGCACAGAAAGCAAAAAAGCCCCAAAAGCACAGACAGCTTCCCTCTCTGGTCTCCTGTTCTTGCTCCTAGCAGCAGTCATGTAACAAGTCTGTGGAGCTGTGTCTTACCCTGAGACCGCAGCATTAGCTATTGGTGACCAATGGGTCCAGTCTCTATTAGTTTACAGTCCCTTCTTTGGTCTATCTAGGCTTCTGAGCAGTCCCATGCTTTAATTAATGGCTCGTTTCATTAGTTTATTCACTGAAATAGCAGAACTCTTGTGACAAAATTCAGTGGATCAAACTGATTCTTTCCAATTAACTTCATGCCACATTATCTCAAATCCTTAATTCTTATATTACAATGAAATATGTTTTTAAAACATTTCCTTCATGCTTCTTTTCTTACTCTTAAGCTTAGTATAATGACAGTATCAAGATGCAGTTATGGTTTTAGCCAACAAGACTTTTTTTTAAGTGTCCCTAGCATGAACTGCTGTTCAACTTTGTATTCATCCTCAGCATTTGTGAACTCAATCCATTCTCTTTTGTATTTACACTTCAGTTTTCATGCAAGAGGATCCATCTTTGGAACACAATAAGCAAGCTGCAATCCTCTTAGAGTGTATCAATCCCCAGATGGTGAAAAAAATGAAACCAGATCTTTACGTGCAGATCTAGCTTCTAAAAGAGCCCCCTTAGGCACTGTGGAGGCCTGTAAAAAGCYTGAGCATAAATACCGTGATAGTCTGATTTGCCCTGTTCTCAGCTTTGCTCAAGTTCCTGTGGTGAGTATGTAGTAATTTGGAAAATATCACTGACCACTGAAGTAGAGAAATAACCCGAATTCATCTGTGGCTCTCTGTGGAGTCAGGTGAGATTTGCTGCTCTGATGGCAGAGCTTTTATACTGCTTTGATAGCGCTTCACAATGCAAAGTTACAACTGCATACAAGGCATTCTTTACAGCTTGCTTAAGACACCCTTGCAAACAAGGTCATCATCAGYATCCTACTATGACATTTTCAACACATGTCATTCCAAAAGGACTGATAAGGCTAAGACCTTCCCATCTCCATAGCCCTGAGCTGGATTTGACAGTTTATTCCTAAAATAAAACTGCACAAAAGAAGAAAGCCAAGTGCTGAGAACCGTTCGATACTRCTCACTCAGGGGCATGTGCCACATATTTGGCCACACAAGAGCTCTAAAAGCATCTTAGCGAAATGAAAGCTTCCTCTCAGGGCATATTCCTGAATACATGCACTGCAGGACACCGATTTTATCATGGAATCCCCAGTTTATACATGTTACACATTTGAGATGCTCTCATTACGATACTAAGCTCCAACAAATCACACACACGCACAAAGAGAGATATAATGCAGAACACATAGACAACATGTAAATGCAAAGATTCATGAGTGGGATAATGTAAGCTACAACTGCAACCTCAGGCATGTTGTTTATATAAAGAAATAACAACTTTAAATCATATGGGCAACGCCAGTTGGCTTCCATCCGCTAGGTCTTTGCCTTTGTTGCTTGCTCCACGTTAACTGCTACTTCAGCAAGAGTCAAGAGAGGAAAAAAAATGATAAAGAGGATAAAAAGAAGAAAAAAAAAAAAGAGGGAAAAGTGAAATGATAAAGAGCAGAAAAATGAATAAATAACATTTTTTTTTTAAAGTAGAGAAAACCCCAAAACCTAAAACTTAAAAGGAAGCAAAAGAACAAACTACATCCATAATGGATCACCAAAAACCCTTGTCTGACAGTTTGATCTCATTGCAAAAAGAAGGGACCCTTCCCTCAGCCCTATATAAAGATGTACTTTACATGCCCACCCCRAGCAGATGTTGCTCCCAGATCCCTGCTGCTTGTGCACTGTAGATTACGGGCCAGATTTACAATAGTATTTGGGGATTTAAGCATATTACTGCATGTCACAAAGGATTCGCAGAAATGCCAAACAAGGTTGCACCTCTTATTTAGGTTATATTACAATAGCTGTTGGAGAGTCTCATGAGGTTGTTGCTTATAACTTCTTTTACTTTTGTGTTTTTCCGGAATGCACGTAACAGCACTGGCACCAAAAGCCAAATAATGAGGGCAGTAAAATAAAAATATTTATATATATACACACACATAGCCATAACTGACACAAGGAAGACATTGCTGGCGCTCCGAAACCCAATATCCCCCAGCAATATTCCCTGGTGCTCTAATTAGCATTTTTCAGCCTTACAGATTGCTTTATTTTCCCTATTTCCTGGAAGTGATTGAACGGCCAGCAAAACCCATTAGAACAACCCTCGTGGCCCGACTACAACAAACAAGGAAATTCCAAATTAAAACACACCACCGAGGGCTGGAAACGTGACAATATTAAAAGCAGCAGGGGTGAACCAAGGGCGAAGTCAAGGCTTTAAGCACAACCTTGCTTTGCTGACATCTGTTTCACCCTTTTCATCTTTTTGCCCTGGCTAGCAAGATAGAAAGAAAGATGAAATGTTTAGACAGACACTATCGGGCTGGACCAGTGACCGACCTGCATGTCATCATGCAATACAAATCCCAACCTCTTTCTATGAGGGAAAATAACACGATAGGCACCTAACTTGAAGGAGACGAGCAGCACCAGGCCTGTTCCAAGCTTGGTGCTCAAGTGAATTCGTGGACCTGTCTGAGGGCTGAAGATGAGGAAAACCAGCAGATCTACCCCAAAAATGGGGGTTTAGGATGAACAGCACCTAACTTTGCGGTAAACCCTCCACAAGCAAGSAGCAATAATGACAGAGAACAGTAATAATAAATAAACAAAGAGGAATTGCCCAAGGTGGTGGCCGAAGGCGGCAGCGCCTCAGAGCGCCCACTCACGGAGGCGGCAACGGCGCCCCGCCCCTGCCGCCTCAGAGCGCCCGCTCACGGAGGCGGCAACGGCGCCCCGCCCCTGCGAACGGGCGCGGTTGCCGCGGCAACCAACGGTCGCCCGCGCGTGAGGGAAACGCGAGCTGCGCCGCGCTCCCGCCGCCGCCCCGGCCGGAGGCGCCGCCGCCATCTCCCACCTTCCCCTTCCCGGCGGCCGCACCACGGGCAAGGGGCGGCGAGGAGGACGAGGGCGGCGAGGGTGGCGGTACCCGCTCGCTCACAGTGCCTTTTCCCGGGGAAATAACCTCGGCCAGGTAACTCCTCCCTTCCCTCCCCCCCCTATCCCGCCCAAGCTGTGGTAACAGATGGCTGCGATTAACGAGCGTGATTAACGCGAGCAGGACGGGCAGGTGATGGTTTGTGTGGCCTCGCTGTGCTCCTGTGACAGCTTAAGTGGACATGAGTGTCACCACACCCTCAAGCACATCTTCTCCCGCCCCATGTTTTGTGCAGAATCATCTATTTAAGCCAGGGGGTTTAGCAGACCCTAATGTCAGGCCTCAGGAGCTAAGTTTGCCTCACAGAGAGGAAAGTGGGGAGCCAGAGACATTGGTAACATCAGGGAGGTGAGCATGCCACAGAGGGAGAAAACCTCCCTGCTGCCCTTCAACCACAGGGGAAAAAGGGGGTTAGAAGCCTGACCTTAATCGTACGAAGCAGACAGATTAGCCAGACAGCAGCGAAGAGGAGCTGGGCTGTGTCCTCATATTCAGCATCATCCCAGCCTGCGCCATGCCATCATTTTTAGCCAATTTCTGATAGCAAAGGCAAATAATCCTAAGAAGGCATTTTAACCCCATGTGTCCCAAAGGGTCAAGTGTAGGTTAAGATCTTGCTCAGTTGGGTGGCAGAGCAGATGATACTCTGCAACACGAGCTTTGAACTGTGTTAATACAAAGCTGCGTTACCAGCCTATCGATTGCAGCTGCTGGCAGTATCAGTGTCCCCCTGACATCCRTGAGGGAAAGAGGTGAAAGGAAAACTCACAGATCCACATCACCTAAGAGCAGGAAGGTCTATGAAAACCATCCAGCCCAGTCAATCTCCTCACATTCATAGACAGGATGATTTATCTCAGGGGCTGGCTACAGCATATCTTTTAAGTGGATAACTTATTTTAAATATTTTCAGGTGATGGTGAGTTCATCTCTTGTTAAGTGGTTGCCCTGCTCTGTTGTCCTCAACACCAGGTAACTGGGTGATTTTGGTTGTTCTAAAACTTTACTGTCCAATTTGTTCCTCTTATGTCACTGTTGTTGCAAAGCCATTTGCTATTAGCTGCCTTTTCAAGGTGTGTGCAGCAATCAAGTCACCTCTTAACCTGCTTTTCAATTAAGCTTAATAAGTTAAGCTCCTTAACCATTGCATCATTAACACTTGTTTTCCAAGACTTGGATCATTTTTGTGGCCCTGCTATGAACTCCGCTTAGCATTTCCATATGCTTGTTTAAGGGAAGGGATCAAAACTACACACAATATCCTGCTTGCTTATCTCGCCTACTCATTGCAGAAGCAAAAGAGAAGGAGGAAACTTCTTGACAGTAGAGTTTCAGATGCCCAAGCTTTTATGAGAGGGTAAAGAAAAAAAAATCAGTAGTGCATTTCATTTCTTTTCAACCTGCAGTAGGCAGAGAAGAACCTCCTTCAAGTAATCCATAATCATTTGAGGGAGAGAAAATGATCTGTGTTCTCTTCTGTTGAAGAGAATAGAACTAACTGCAGAACTAACATTATATATTTTCAGCACAGCTACTAAATGGGATACATTTGCAATTAGCCAGTAGGATTTTTACATTTTGGAAATACATCTTCCTTTCTCTTTATAGTTATTAAAATCATTGATTGTATGTAAACATTAATCTGGTGGAAAACACTGAATTTTCTTCTCAACTATTGAGGATGTAAGATATGATCAGCATTAGGGGAATTCTGTCCTTGCTGTCTTACCAGCATGATATAAAAAGTAAAGAGCCAGGTCATTTTTCACGAAAATGCGAATTAAGTGAGGCTGTTTCCTGAGATTGCCAACAAAGACCAATTTATGCTGTGTATAGAGGGGTATATTGTTTGTCTGCTGGTAATTAAATTACATATTTCCAGTTTCACATTGGTCTTTTATATGGGTGACATTACAGTCTATTGCTTGTGAACAGCGAGAGTACAAATGTGTATACAAGGCTTTTTAGAAAACAGAAATCCTGAGTGCAACACTTGAATAGGTTGTGGTATATGAGGTCCCCACAGACTGTTTGTGAGCACTTTGTACTATAAAACAGCAAGAATTAACAAGAGTAATTACATAACCGTAAGTCCTGCTCTGTGAAAGACATGTAATGATCCAGTTTTGACCCTTTTTAAATCTTATTTGGCCATCTCTTTGACAATAAGTAGCTTTATATTCATTAACAATCCCTGATAATCTTTGAGTCTGCACAATATTTTCAAACATCAAATTGTTGGCTTACCTCTTTAGTTGGTGCTATCTGACCAAGGCTCTTTTTCCTTTACCCCTCTTTAACAGCTGCAACAAGAGAAGCAGTTCAAGGTGGTTGTTAACAAACACTTCATTATTGCTTTCTTAATTTCTTTAGTCATTTATAGTAGATGTTTTCTAAATGCCTTATCAGAACAGCTGTTTTGTATCTGAGAAAATTTGATTTGGACATGTACAGATTTCTATGATTCCTTCAAAAATGTTGTCGTGGTACTTACAGACATAACTACATTGTGATCAACAGTCTATGAGTTTTTCCTCATGGTACTTCTGATTTATCTTCTTAATTCTCCCTGAATGTAATTCACATCATCTTTGGTGCATGAAACACATCTATTTTTACAGACCAGTCAGCATGTTTTCTTCATAAATTTGCATA
The DNA here is from genome assembly GCF_003342845.1 of Nothoprocta perdicaria. NCBI lineage: Eukaryota > Metazoa > Chordata > Aves > Tinamiformes > Tinamidae > Nothoprocta > Nothoprocta perdicaria. The sequence continues at coordinate 253,461 of NW_020454328.1, read as the reverse complement.
CTGCTCCTTTGATCACGCTGGTATGGCTTTCTCCTCATTATATCTCTTGTTTCAAATTTAGTTAAATACAAGTAATTAAGTTTCTGGATATGTTCATGAAGTAACATGGTACAGTGCGTAACAAATCTGGGGATAAGACTCTTTCCTCGTGACTCTCAGCAATTTGCTTGTAACCTTCAGCAAGTGACTACATCTTTTTGTGGTCTCTCTGTTCTTTTTCTTACTTAAATTATTTTTCATTCTGTATATCAGCTGGCACAGTAGAGCTCCAACTTCAGGTTGGTTCCTGAGGTGCCAGTATAGAGTAGCTGCCCACCCCTTTAGCACTGGGCATGACTTTGAAGGGGTTGATAAGGCTCTGTATCACTATAAAAAGTGAACAGGTGTACAGACAGCCTCTAAGCATATGGAAGTAGATTATCTCTTTAAAATGCAGCTCCAAATAAAGGACAAAATAGACTGGCATTATGGTGACTAGATTTTTTTAATTAGAAAAAGAATGCTTTTGTATTAGCACTGTTAAAAATCCCCAAATGAAATCAGACATATTAGCTGATCTAGTGGTTTTGTGCAGATGAAATCATGATATGAAGTCACAAAGTGGCTAAGCAATTTTTCTGTGTACTCCAAAAAACCATGGAGAATATGTCTTATAGGTATCTGCCCTCTGCTTCCCCACCCTTCCCTATGGGCAAGAACATGGTTTTATTTTGCATATATTGAGTCATCCAGTTATTGTACTTCCCTTGTAATGCCATTCTCAGACATGTTAAGACAAGATTTAGCCTTCAGTAATAGCTGGCATAAAAACACATATTCCTTATACAACAAAGATTAAACCAAACAACAAATCCTTGTGTTGGAACAACACTATATCTTGTTAAAGCAATCTTTATATCCATTAAAACAGTCTGTGATGTTGAATACCAGGACATTTTTATCATTCTAAGAAGAAAAAGACTGCAAATGAGTGAAGATGAAAAAGTGCGGTTAACCCATATAGCTGTAACTCTGTAACTCACGCAAACTTCCCTTAAAGGCAGCTCCATCCATCCTCAGGCAGTCTCTGCAGCTCTTCTCCTAAAAAGCTTATGTTTTTCTTGTGAGGCTGAAGACCTCAATGTTTCTTTGCTTATATAAACAAGGCAGGTAAAGTAAAAAAGGTATCAACAACTATTTATAATTAGAAGCAATAKTATAACAGGATTATAAACATGTCTTATGTTTTGTCTTGTTTCTAAATGAAGCCCAACTTCCACAGAGAAAATAAGTAAAAGCATTTTCTTTACTGAAATGTAATGCATTACTGTAAGAGCACAAGCAGAACCAGCAAATGATTACTGATACCTTTAGTTACAAGTAAGATCTTGGAGTAGCATCTCAATAGCCCTGCTTCCCTGTTGATGAATAGASCCAGTTCATTTAAGTTAATACATAATTCTGGAACTACAGGGTTTGTAACTAGCAAGACAAAGTTCAATTTGCCACCAATAGCAAGGCAGAATTAAAATTGATTCTCCTTACAGATAATAAGAAAAAAATAACATACTTGCTTTTTGTACAGGCTTTGATTGACTAGTGCGATGGATGAAGCACAGGAAAGGCTGAAGTTCATCAGCAGTGCTCAGTATGTAAGGGAAATGCCAAACAAAATGGATTCACAGCATGAGGTATGCCAGAAAGCAATACATAAAACCAAGGCATGGTCACGGTCCACGTTGAAGGTTGTTTTCGTTTGGCTACGCTAACAGTCTGAGAGTAGTTCTTCTAAAACGTCTATTTCTAAATCATGAAATGTTTCATTGTTTTACAAAGTCATACATTAGAAAAGTCATACATCTATATTTTCATTAGCATCTTTGTTCTACCCAGAACTGGCCTTATTTTACACTGGCATTAATTACATGCTGATACTATAATAGATGCATTAAAGCAGCATTTCTTTGTCATATTTGCTCACTGCATTATCACAAGTGTATTATCTGCTCCTATTCTTAAATTTCGCTATAATTTAGGAGCTTTTCTAAGGACTAGGCCCCAGTAGCCCACTTGCTGTTTAAATACAGTAAAAGCCTGTGACTACTCCTAATTGCTTACTAAGCAATGACAGCTATTCAAGAGAGCATCTGGAGCCTCTTCTGCTTCATGCATCATCAAAATAATTCTCAGCTAAATTCTGAATGCTAGTCTTTATTACTAGCAATTATGTAAGAGGCAGAGAGATCACATTATGAATTGCAGAGCCAAGATGAAATTTGTAAAGATGGCAGTTAAATCATCTGTTGATTGGCAGATCGGGGCAGTTTCCTATGGAATCACTGAAAGTAAATTTAGAATGCTGCAAAGCCACTTATATGGATAGTTCATCGACTTGTCACATTTTAATAGATTTTTAGACTACCTAAAATGGAAAGCTAAAGCAATAAAGGAAACATCCAGAAAGATTGCTGGAATATAATACTGCTGTGCTGAAACAAAAAGCATGTTTGCAGCTGCTATCTAACTGTCAATAATTTAAATGCCTAAAGGGGAGGGAAAAGCAAGCAGTGTCTGGACTTTGGTTAAAAACAGCACACTGGGACCGAGTACACAGTTTCTGTCAGAAGGCCTTTTACAAGTAAAGGTTGCAAGAGTTAGCATTTCTTGAAGATGGTAGATCAAATTAGAAGTGTTTCATTAAATTCAACCACTAACTAAATGCTACAAGGGCAAGCTTATAAACACCTCCACTAGAAACAAGTAGTTAGCAACTAAAGCATTTGTATGGAGGGGAAATAAATTCAGTTCTCCTACATCCTGAGCAGCAATATGTGCTATTATTTAAAAAGATGGCACGTTGTCTCCRTGCCTTCCTGCATTGCAGGAGGAAGTGTGGAAGGAGTTCTAGGAGAGGGCTTAAGGGTATAAACTGTAGTGAATTGAACGTGGAAAAATTCTATGCCTTCTACCACTGTGAAACCATTTCCCTTACATGGTTGAGTGTTTTCAAATCAGGTCATTACATTTAGGTCAGAGTCATTCCCTAATGTGCACATTGTTGGCAAATGCAGATGATCTAACTTTGACTTGGCTGGATTCAGGCTTACCAATGCTACAAAGCAAAGCAATCTTCCTTGAACTTACCAAACACTCAAACATGTATGTGGTGAATACCTAGGCTGCGTGTGCATGCCTATCCCATGCACTCTCTTGCAAGTGACAGTGCTTTTGTAAAATAGTTGTGTTAGGTTTTTTATGTGTATTTCTAATAGCAACTTGAATACACTGTTTACTTACACCCCTCACTTCTATTTTGGTATTATTAGATTGCCCTCATCAGTGTGTTAGGTGAACAAAATAATAAAAAATTGCCTTTTCTGCCCTGTGCTTTCTTTCATCATATTTCCAGTGAAAGAATTATATACTTTATGATTTGTTTTGGTTTTACCTCCTTCCACTCTCCCAGACCTCCTATAGTGGTAAAGGTACGTAGCAGAGAAGACCAAGATAAAAAATGTAAATATTAATGTTAATCAGAAAGTCAGCCAAAGGTCTGTAGTGGGCAGTAGCCAGCTGAAAGTTCATTGCATCCTCTTAGACTGGTCTCTGGGTAACTGTGGYTTATACCTTCAACAAGCAGTAATGCAGCTCAGAAGGAGTGGATTTACAGAGTAAGAGAGCTGATGACAAGGATTTGACATCCACACCAAAGGCATTTTTAGAGTTTTTACTTGGTGCTCATCTGTTCATGTGGAACGTATCTTCCACTTAACTTTCATCTAAAAGGAGTTAACACTTTCTGCTCTTCCAGACTACTTCACAATAAATGAAAACTACTGAGTTGCCTCAAAAGTATAAATCTTAAYTTGAACTAGACTGCATCTGGTAGGTGCCTTTAAAAAAAAGAAAGATTTTTATGTACTGAGTTAGATCAGTATCAGTTAGATACTGACTGTATCTAACTGCAAGGTGATAACCTGTCCCTGAGGCAGAGATTCTTTTATTAACAGACAATTACAAAGTGAACTTAGGAGAAACAATTTTCTAGAAAATGGAAGAACGATCCAAAGTGATGTGATAGTTGGCAAGTTTCACAAGAGTCATACCAGATAACCCCTCAAATACACAGGCATTTTATTTCAATATACCAGAGGATTTTTGTGCCAAGATATATACTTGGCTTCTGCATATTTCATGCATTATAGTATATAGTAACTGTCTTTCATTGAAAAGCTGCATGAATGTAAAAAAGTTTACCCTACAGATATTGCTGTTTATCTGACATTGGAACTGTTTGGTGAGGGTTTGGGTTGTTTTACATTATTTAACACATATTTCCTTAAGAAACAGATTTTTTTATTATTATTTACTGAGCTTTCTTCTAGTTATTGAGTTAAATCAGTAGCTTGGAAATGAACAGACTATCTACAGGTTTATCATTTCATTACTAAGCAAAGCTTTACCATTCTCTTTCAGTGTTTGTCACAACATTTATTCTGCTCTTTCAAAAGTGAAAGGAAGCCATTTTGTACACTGCTGAGTGAATTTATACATTCAAACCAAAAGACGGATTAATTCAGTCTTTCAGTTGTCCTCAGATTTACTTCCCTGGATTTCTCTGTGATATGGCTAATACATATGTTTCCACTAAACCAGATAGCCCATACCTCTGCCTTAATTTTCCATCCTCCTCCTACTGTGATTTTGTTGGGCTTTCTGGGCACTGCAGTTTTCCTGTGGGGAAAAAGAAATAGCTTTCTAATTTATTTTAGATGAAGCAGTAACAGAGACTTAAAGAATTGTGAACAACAGCTCCCTCTAGTTTTTGTACAGCTCTGTTTCCAACAGTTTAAGACCCCTACCTAAATAGGATATTGAAACAAAAAAAAAAAAAAATCTCTTCCTAACGCAAAGATTGATCTTGATGTCTCAGTTCTATGTTTTGAAATACCACATTTATAATTATCCCAGATTGAAAGCCAAATGGAATTAAAACAGTGGAACTAAGTTAAAATGGACTGTGAGATTAGACAATTATACACACTATGATCTCAGCTTAAATAAACATTGAGAATATCTGGGTAAAAAGAAAGGAAATTACAATGCCTTTGAGAAAAGAATCTTAATCATCTTAAAATGAATAATGTGGCCCTTCTTATTTCCTAATCTGTGGATATAGAGCAGTTCCCCATCTTGACTGAAGCTTACAACGCAAGCTAGCAAATGAGCATATGTAGCTTTTTTGTTGTTGTTCCTACACTGCTCCTTATTTGCACCATATGCTAAAGTAAATTACACTGCACTTCAGTGACCATTCTAGCATACAGCCCTATCGTTGGAGGCTTTGAAATAGCATGTACGCTTTGCAGACCTGCAGCCCCATAACAGAACAACAAGCAACAGGGAGCATCGGGAGGAGTCGAGTATATTTAACTAGAAGAGTGAAGCTATGGTAGAGGATACTAAAGCCATTTGCTCAATAAAGTATTCCCAGAATGAAAAGAAAACAATTTATTATTAATCAAAATATTAAGAAAATTGGACTCACCAACTGTCACTAAGATAGCAAGATATAAATTCTATAAAATTAAAATATTTGACTACCCTAGATTCTGCTTTTGTAACAATACCATGTTTTACTCCTTTCTGCTGCAGTATTTTTTCACTTTAAACTTCTAATGTGAAGTTTGCAAGATGTGTTATATCAGCATTTTCTGAATGCAAACTAGAAACAGTTTGCTAATTTGGTTGACAAAATATTTTCTGCTTCTGGTTGAAATGTTGATGTGATACCAACAAATAGCACAACACATTGAACATACAATTGTGATGCAGCTCAATGGAATAATCTTCATTAAAATATGCAACTTACTATAGAAAACAGATTCAGGAGGGTACTTGGCAGTATCAGTTCAGGTAGATCTTAGAAGAGGGTACTTCAGAGATTTAATAATATTATATTTCAGTGACTGTCTAACATTTATCACCATTTTGACTATGGCTGAGCGTTTCCCAAGATGTTTCTCTGCACTTATTAAATTTAATCTCAGCTAATCTGCTAGCATTTCAGCTATATCATTAGACATTTGCCCCCGCTCCACAGACGTTTTCCTTCTTTCTTTCTAGAGAAGGTTCAGCAATCTTTTCTTTATACTATGCAAGAGGAGGATTATGTTTATACAGAATTTGCCAGATTGTGAGTAATGTATATGTTGGTACACGCTAAAGCTCTTTGACTCTATCTCCATATATGTAAACAAACCCCCAAATCCTCCTCTTAAAGGTTCTATTGCAACTTTATTAAAGATCTCTGAAAGATGAGAAAGGAATCCTTCACTGCCCTTAGAATCGAGGGTGTCAATATAGTCCTTGCATCTGAGGCATCTTAATACTCCTCTTCCCACACACAGATAAGTGTAATAGTAAAAGTGTCTTTTTCTTTACAATTTTTTTAAACTCATGCTCACTCAGTGAATGTAGACTTAACCATTTACTAGTGCCCTGCATGGACTTTCTTGATCTGTAAGAGRAAAGGAGTTTAGGAATTCACTATAGATTAGGGTTAGTATATATAAGTATAGGTAAGTGTACTTACCTTGGAGAACATTGGCTTACTATCCACATAGAAACTTCTGACACTAGATTTCTCTTAGGTGTTGCTTTACAGCAATGCAGATAAATACCATGCTTATCAAGCAGGGAAGTGTAATCAAGTAGGAACTGATAAGTATTTATAGAACTCCACTAATAAGCCTTTGTTTCAAAAAAGTGAGGTGCTGCTTTCAGCTTTTCCCTTTATGCAGAGATAGTAAGCCAGAGTGTGTGAACTTGCTAGTCCGTAATTGGGATAGAAAGTTCAGTGCRCCTGCAAATGTATTACAAATTTATTTCGTTTTTGATTAACATAGCCTTTTTTTAAAAAAAAGCTCCTTTAAGGAGGGAATTATTTTGTCCCACAGCTTGTTAGATTTTTATGCTAAACCATGTAAACATTGTTGGAACATATTAACTTGAAAATTAGTTTTCCATTCTTGAGCACTCTGTATTTGTATTCTTATTTAAACATCCCTTAACATAAAAAAGTCATTATGTTTTATTTCATTACAAGGAGTTTTAAAGATTGGTATTCATTTCTGAGTGCTAGTGAGAAAGGGATAGTTATAACTGAAAACCGCTAACATCATAATGACAAAGGTCATGCCTGTTCCCTGAAAGACACAAGGCAGAGTTGTTTTGTGGAACAGGAGCATATGAAGCATTTTGTAATTGAACCACCATGACTTGGTTTGAATGGCTTACATTGTAGTTCCTCTGATGGCATTAACATGCAAAAGGTCATGAGTTCAAATTAGACTTGCAAGTTACCAAATCTAATAAAATTAGCAGGAAGCATTCACTCATATTTCTTTTATGCCACAATTTTACTTTTCTAGAGCATAGAGTCACAGTCCTACTGTGATTGAACACAGCTTACAGCTTTATTCTTGCAATGGTGGTAGTACTCTGGCAAGTTATCTGTGAGATAGATTTTTAACAAAAGGCTCCAGTTTGTCTAGGGAAGATTCCCATCCTCTGAAMAAGAACTTCACATAAAATTGATTCTCTTCCCTCCCCCCCCCCCCCCCCAAAAAAAAAGCCCCAAACTACTATGTAATCTGGAAATACCTGACTTCAGTTCATACTATACAGTTAGGAGGGAGATCAGTGTGAAAAGAGGAAGAAGAGAAAAAGGTCTTTCTATTTATGGAAAGTGCATTTCTTTGTTCCTTGTACTTAAAAGATTTACTGCTTAATTTGTACTGCTTTTCCCCCCACAGCTCCCCTTTCCCAYCCCCCTCAGAGGAGATGATGCTCAGGCACCTCTTTTACTTTTCTAGACCTCTGTAAGTGAATGTTCTGGAAGTGAACAGAAATCTGCCATCAAATCTACTGGGAATAAACGAGGCTTTAAGTTTCCTATTTTAGACAAGATATCAGTCAAGCAAAAGCTGAAACCCAACCTAAGCTTTAAAAAAGTAGAGAAAGATGTACTWGACCCAAATAAAGTCACTGCAGGTGAGTACTGGATACACGAATTTGAGTCTTGCCTGACATTAGAAATAGCAGGCTGGCTGCATGCAGTTTCATTATCATTATACTACTGCAGTGAGCACATCTGTTTTATTTTCTTTATATAAATAGCCTCTTTTAATAACACAGTAGTTCCAAAGTAAAATCTATGCCTGTATTTTGGGGTCATTTTTAAACTGAAAAATAGGAGCAAGTATATAGTTCTGGGTATAATTCCCATCCAAATTTTGTCTTACTGAATCGTGTGAAATAATTTGCAGGCATTGGTCAGAACTGAAGAACTGAACAAATGGCAGAATAGGTAGACATGCCCTTTAGTGAGTTGTGGAACATGAGATCAAAGGCCAGAGGTAAAGTACAGGTTCTAACTGCTCCCTACAGGGTTCAGGCAAAGTTTTGCAGTCGTGTTCACTAGGCTTTAATAAGAACAGAATCAAGTCCATACTACATGAAACTTAGTAATTGGTTGAGATAAGAAAGGTAATTTAAAATGAATTACTTGGATTTAAATTACAAAAAAAGTTGGTTTTAATTTTTATCTTAGTTAAACTAAAAAATAAACTAACCCCTCCATAACTTAAATAGCAGCAATTAAGCAAGTTCCAGCCTAACAATGCATATGAGTAAATTCTCAGAATACAATATGAAGTTTGCCAGGATTAGCTCATCAGTTTATTGTTGCAGTGAAGTCAGTTAGTATGTATGCCAGCAAGTTGCTTTTTCAAGTGATAATCATTTTTAAGCACAAAGCTCAAAATATTTATACAACAAAGATTCTTCACTAAATATCATAGCAGATGGATAGTTTTGCTTCTTCAGGGGGATTATGGGAATGCGGCTACATCTCTAAAGACAAAAGAGCAGGCCCATAAGAGAAATAGATTTGCAGGAATGACTGTCTTGGCAGTTTCATATCATTGCAGAAATAGCTTACATAAACAGAAAACTATTTTGATATTGTTCTTGATGGGGATAATTACACTCAGGGCTCTACACAATAATGCCCTTGAAAATGCAAGATAGTTGTGCTAACTTTTTTTAGAGAGGAAATAGGTCCTTCRCTAGTTTTGATTTATTGCATCTTTGCACTCTACTAATTCAACAAACATTATTCATCAGAAATAAGTATTTTAAAATCAAGGATAAATTCACCCACTTTGCATTCTTGTAGGTTTGAGGTAATTCCACTTACATCAGCATTATATCTCTCTAGTTTAATTTATAATAGAAAATAGGCCTCAGGTATTTGAGGAGAAAGAGTCAAAATTAACAAATGCCCTGATCTTGTAACTGAGTAAGGACGAAAATCTTACTTCCATTCAAAGCTTCACTTAAATCAATAAGGAGTYCCCAGAGTAAAGGGCTGCCTTGATTTAGGCAGTCATTTGCAGCGTAGAATCAGTCTTTTTTTTTTCCCCCCCTTCCTTCGTAGCCATGGATAGAAGGAGAGAAAGGAGAGCAAGAAAGAGAAAGCATTCAGTGCTTATAAATAAAGCAAAAGTCAAATATGATTGTGGGCTAACAAGTCATTTTTATGTATGTAGCTTGTTTTATCTGTAGAGAGAAAACCCCTAACTTTCCTTTTTATCAAAAATGTGCTATTCAAAGGAAAGTTTATCCTAAACCCTTCCTATCCCAGTGGCCTGTCTGTACTCTTCATATTGCATTAGACTAGGGATATTGTCCCTCACTTCCCCATGCCATTACTGCTATCTTTTATCTCCATACTTTATTTATCCTTAACACACACASAGGCACCCTTGCCTGATTATTTCAGGTACTTAGCTGCTCCCCTACCCCCTGCTTTTTTCCAACTACACCATTTAAATGAGTTTATCTTTACAGCATTCCTACGGGGTTGATTATTCCCATTTCAGTGAGAAGCTAAGGCACAGCAAGCAATTTGTGTAGGGTAAATTTTAGCAGAGCTGAAAAACTGAACCCAGTATCTTATCTCCCACACAAGGGTCCTGACTACTGATTATATTTTCCATTCAGAATTTGTTTGAGGCTAGGACAGCTCTGTCTGTGCTAGGCCCATGGGCAAAAAGTGAACTGTGAAAAAATAATACAGCACTAGACATTTTTCTTGCTTTGTTGTTATCATCTTGGAGTTAGCACTTTCATTGACTCAGGAACTCTCTGATTGCTATCTAGAAAACAAATACTTTGTTTTGAAGGAGAGAGAAGGAGAAAAAGTTTAAAGATTTTACAGCACAAGGCAGCCCAACCAAGAGATTCCAGAAGGAAGATTGCCTGTCACTTGATGATTATTGGTGTGGTACCTCAGTGGTATTCCGCACAGCATACGTAGATGGGTTTTGCCACCGTCTTCCTTACATGTTAGCTCAGCTAGAGCTGATTCTGCCCTAAAATCCTTACACAAGCACCAGCTAACAAATCAGTCAAGCTGCTACAGCGAAAGATTTATTGTAAGCTGGTTCACCTTTCAGAAACTAAACTACATCAAGCAAAGTCCTTAGTAGAACGTACAGTTGTTGAGAATGCAGGGCCTTAGGGCCTGTCTTAATTTATATATGAGCACTTCCATTCACAGGGGGTTAGTCATGGCCTTTTCAAAGCTTTTTTTATTTGGTAAGGGTCAACTGATGACTCTTCCCTACCCTTTTGATCTGTTTTGAACTATGAGTACCTTCTCTCAGCACCTCCTCAGGCTTCCCCGAGCTGAAGAATGGAAACAATTCTTAGATTTATGGCCAGCCAACTGCATTCCTGCACTAGACAAGAAAACAAGACTCCCTCTCATCTCACGAGGCTTGTCAGATTTCCTATTGATTTGCATGGCATGCTTTATAAGATAATAATTAGAATCTCTAAAACTTTTTTTTTAATCATAACATATGGTTTTGTATGTAAATGTTAACACGCAGTTCTTTTGGAGGCTGCCCTTGAGGCTTATAACAAACACCAGGCCACCCCCAGAGTGCTTGCTAAAAATCAACTCTGCTTCACATTCAAACTGGGACAGATTAAAGTGCTCACTATAAGTTTACATTGCTACATAATAAGCAACTGCGATAAAATCCTTAACACTGAAAATCCCATCTCTTGCATTAGGGAACAAGCCCTTAACCCAAGTGAGCAATACATTTTTTCATTGCTCACGTAGTGGTAGTTTCTTCAGAACCTGCACTTCCAACAAAGCAAGAACTGGGTGGGTCGGAACACATTCCAGGAAGAAGGTAAATATTAATTGGCCTTCCTAGGTGCCAGTGCATCACTTGGTAGTACTTGCTAGCTTTCTTCACATGCTCTTACACATGCCCTACCAGATGAGCAGTATTGACTGTGTCAGCATTCTAGAGAAGTTCAGGGATAAATTTATTTTGTTGACAAGCAGCACATTAGAATTGACTTACCTATAACTGACTGTGCCATGGCATCAGTATGAGAATAATATTTTTAAGTTGCTCCAAACCTGTGCTAAACACTGGTTGCAGAAGTGAAAGAGTGTTTTGACAAGTGCTTTTATTTTGAAAACAGATCTTGGAGTGCCACAGGATCGTGCAGGCCCATCAAGTGAGACTGCACTGGAGAACTGGGAAAAATCTCAAGGAAGAAAGAGTTTAACACAGTACTCTAAGCTCAGTTTAGATCGCAGGGGGCTTGAGAGAAAAAACAAAATAGAAAGTGTACCTGCATGGGCCCAAGCTCAGCCATCCACATCTACTGCCCAGGAAGCCCAGGAAGCCAGTGGTTCTTCTGCAGCAAACAGACTGAGTGGTTTGTCACTTCTGCGACACAGAAAAGCACCTTTTAGGTCCAGAGGGAAAAATTCTTGTTCTGTCCAGCACTTAACCACAGAAGATTCTCATGAAGAAATGGAAGAAAGTAAAGATGCCAGTTGGTTGGAGAAAGAAAGTCTTTGTTTAAATGTTAATCACTTTCCTAGTACTCTGAGTCACAGCCACAGATCTAGCGAAATACCCTTAGCACAAGGTGAACAGCATAGCTTGGAAGAAAGCATAAACGATAAAACCACTTCATCAAGGCGGGGAAAACCTTCCCATTGGCTTTTAAACAAGAAAAAGTTATCAGGCAAAGCTACTGAACCACAAAGGAGAAAGTCTAGGGGCACTGACAAGCTGCACCCTCCAGATGGGAATTATATGGCTACTGGAGGTCCTTCTGACTTTGACTGCAGACCAGCTACTTCGTCACTTCCGAAGACCTGGTCTGTGCTTCCCATGCCTTTACCACATTCCACACCTAACAGTCAAGGATCCTTAACTCAGTCTGCACAGGGACCCGAGTCATCAACAAACAGGAACTCAACAACAGTTTCTCCACAAACACCAGATTTGGATGGTAGTTCAAAGTTCTCTATGCATACACCCTTGTGTCTTTTACACCATAGGGACTCCCTTTCTCCTCCAGGAAACTTTGATTTTTCAGTGTCCTTTCACAGCGTACCTGAAAACRCCGGTTTACAGGAAGACAGCTTTAACACTTCATCTCCCAGTGGTGCCTCAGTGAACGTGACAAGCTTACAAAATTCACTTAGTTCTTTATCTCTAGATTCTCCCAGCCCATCTGGGTTTCAGACGAGGTTCACCCTGAATTCCCCAGCATCTTCCACCTTGTACAACCAGTTGCCATTTGCTTTGCTGGCAGTGTATGCTTTACAAAATCTAAATAGTAGCATGAGCAACACAACAGTCTCTCAGTCAGCAAGCTCAGAGGAAGCAAGGAAGCCACAGGCAGATCAAGAGAAACTTAAACAACTACAGGAAAGGTGAGAAATATTAAATATATGTGCAAACACTTATATAAACACCTGGCAACTAGAACAAATGCATCTTTCAAATTTTCTTTACAGTGAGAAGCAAGAAGTTGATTGTTCTTCCAGTTAAATTTCAGTTTTTATCATTCGTGACAACCAGGATTTCTAGTAATATTGGCATGCTAACATTAAAGTAATTACAGGTGTCATTCTCTTAGCAATACTGAGAACTACTGAATGAGAAGATGGAATTTGCCTCCCCATACTACTTCTAGAAATCACACACACTTGCTTTATTCTTGCAAATATTGCTAAAGCTGCTTGTGCAGTGACATGAGGGGTACATGCGGCTTTATTGTTAATGAGGTGGAGGCCAAAAATGGATTCCACAAGGTGACAGATTCCACAAGGTGCGTCCATGAAGTGCGTCATCAGCCCTAGTATATGTGGTGATGAGAAATGGTCATAAAGCTTGCCACTTCATTCCTCTACAGGGCTTGCTTTGCAGTATGGCCTGTTTAACAAGCACTAGCCCTTTTAAGCTCAACTTMATGTATTTCATCCACAATCAAAAGTTCAAGTCTTCAGAAGCACTGCTTTGTTTGTCAAAGTTATTTTTAAGTGTTTACTTGTCCTGTTTTCACTCTGTGGTCTAAATAGAGTAATTTCTTTGACTGCAGAGACTTTCAAATAAAGGCAGAATGAGGGAGCAATAGGTTTCCCTGCTGCTCGCTGTAATCAGCAAGCTGCTCACTGTCTCGAGAAACTGCTTAAACAATTAGATTCAGAGATGTTATCAAGGAGAAACATTTCTGTCCTCGGCTTCCTCAGAAATAAACCAACTGTCTCCATTCAGAAGTTCGTCACTTATCTCAGACAACTTAGCAATCAGCCAGACAGAGCTTCCATACTGAAGGAAGCTGTATTTTTTTTTTTTTTGAGTTACAGAAAGGCTGGGCTACAGGTGCCCTACTATGCTTAGAGTTAACATTTGGAATGAAACCTAGCTACAGGTTTTTCCAGCTTTACCCTAAAAGGTTGTAAATACTCACATGGTCAGGTCTGCAGCCTACCAGCCAAAAGCCTTTTCCTTCCTTCCCAATATAAACCATTTGGGCAAATCAAACCACAGCTAGCAGGGGATGGAAAAGAACAGGGGGGAAATTCAATCTATTGGAGGGGATAATGTAGAGAATCTGGTTTTCTGAAGTGCCTTGAGTAGCATGGAGGGCTATTAGTAGAGGGTCATAATTAAGGACCAAGAAGCAGCTGTATGTGGCTGGGGCTTAAATGCATTAAGAAGGGAGAACAATAATTATTCATCCTTCTTTGTATTCAGAATTTTTATTATTTTACCAAATTAGTTAATCTAGAGTTAAATTCAAGGCTCATGTTTTTGTTTAGAAGCTTGCTTACCAAGAAAAAAATTAGACTTCATACAAAAAGCATTAAATTACAATCAGTAAGTAGTTTGCTTGCTTTCATCTCTTATCCATAATTAGAAAGTCTTTAATATGCTTATATAATACTACTTTCCCCCCACACTTGATTAAAATATCACTCTTAATCAGAAATAACTCTCCCAGCACCACACAAAATTTAGAAAAGTTTCTAGAAAGAAAACCACATAGGACAAAGATGCATGCAATAGCATCACAGCTTCAGGAGGAAACGCTCTGCAGCAGCATGTTCCTCATATGCTTCAGAGGCGGTTCAGACACCCTAATTCCTGTATAATATATGGCTATATAATTCTCAACATAGGTGCTGATTACACAAAAGCATAGAGGAGATTTAAAGACTACAAGGTTTTTCCCTTGAACAATTGTTAAAGAAACAATAATCCTGGACAGTTGCATATTATATTTGTGGGTCACCATCCTGCTGTAAGAGTCCCGAACAAAATCTCCCTAAATCTTGGATCATTAGTGCAAAGATACTGTCTCTCATTCGACTGTCAGCCTGTGCTGAGAGAAGTTTTTGCTTTCTTCTATTATATCTTAATAGTCTCCTAGCTGAAGATTCAGGAGAAGAAGGGGATCGGTGTCGTATATGTCAGATTGCTGGAGGTTCTCCTACCAATGCACTGCTAGAGCCATGTGGCTGTGTGGGAAGCTTGCAGTTTGTTCACGAGAAATGTCTCAAGAAATGGCTCGAAACCAAAATAAAGTCAGGTAAGTGAGAGAAAGAAACCCAGAAGATGTGAAGCGTTCTGTTGAGATGCCTGTGCCAGATTTACCTCCCAACTAATTCCAACATGCTAATAGAGTTAAACCAGGTGAAGTCTTAAATAGTCTTTGAATAAATTCAAACTCATCACCTGATCAGTACTGTAGCATTTTCATGTAGCACAAGCATACAGTGCAATAACCATAGAAATTAATGTCCTTGATTAGGCTTCTGGCTTGTAGTCAGCAGATCACCATAACAAGAAATCTTAATTTTCTAGTGCATAGTTTGGATTAAAGCTGTCTCCTATATGCAGTGCTGAAAGAATTAATGAGCCAGTCTTCACCAACTCGTAGCAGTATCAGGTGAATGGCAAGCTTTATTTAGGGGCCATAAACCACAGATGCAAAACTATTAGGCAAGAGAAAATTTCAATGAGAAATCCATGAAATGGAATACATGAACTGTGCTGAGAGTTCAGATGGGGCAAAGAAGAAATACAGGCAGAATGAATTTCAGCATTCAGGAGAGCTACTTCCACCTACAGAAGAGGCCCGTTCGTTACTGCTGTCTAAACTTTGCTTTCCCTCTCACCTGCCGGCGCATTTTATTTATTTATTTTTGCCTGTAAGGACTGCTCTCGCAACACCATTTCTATTTCCRTTCTGAGGGAAAGAGTAGCAGTGCTGTTCAGTTGTTCTAAGTTAAAATTCCGAGCCAAGGAGCTRCATGTTTTCACGATATGGAACACATCATCAAGAGACTGAAGGCAATCACAATGCAATTTGATACTTCAGATTTAAATACATTTTGGCAGTGTTAGGCATTTTAATGTACTATGACTTCAGAAATCCTCACTTGCATTCTAAAATTTTAAGCTTACTACCCTTAAGTATTCAAAAACACAAAGAAAAAGACCACCATCAAATAATAACCAGAGAATTATCCTCCAAAAAGGCACTACGTAGGTACATGATATACACACACACACTAACCTACTGTTCATTGTGTAAAATTCTTGTCCTGCACGTGGGAAGATAATGGCTTATGCCAGTTTTGTTTCTTCAATCTTAAAAGGCAGATGATGTATCAGTTAAATCCTGTGTACTTGGTCCTCAGCCAGGCCTTGTTCATTTAAATTCCTGGCTTGCCCCCAACTTGGGGAAGTGAGTCACATTTCCCAATCCTTCCCCAAATCCTGTCCTTGCAGAATAATTTAAACTTCCCCTTGTGCTACTTGAAAACAGGGAAGCAATCCTGTTTGGAGAGAGTTTCTTAGGTTAATCTAGGAGCCAGATTGCTTAACCACCTTCCCCCCCCCCCATGTTAAACAATGACAGAACATTGAAGGTAGCCCTCCCCCCTAAACTACATGGTGCATGTAGTTTAAAGTCAAACATTTAATTCTTTGTCTTAATGCAGGTGCTGATCTGGGAGCAGTAAAGACATGCGAGCTGTGTAAGCAGACCCTAAAACTTGATCTGGATGATTTTAATGTGAATGAGTATTACAGAAACCACCACTACTTAGAAGTAAGAAACTGCCTCTCTTCAGATAAGAGCCTATAATCCTATTTTGGTATTGCTGCCTTGCAGACTTTCAGTATGTAGTGAAATATCAGCATCCCCTGAAACCTGCTAAACTGTGAGGAAGAGATATGCTTACTTATGCAGATTTCAAAAAATGCATAAAGGCCTTATTTATCTGAGACTCAAATTGTATAATCCCAAGGCATTTCATGGAACTGCCCAGTATCTGGAGGCTTTGCATAAAGAAAACCTGTAATCAACTGTGGCAATGGAAAAATTCCTGTTTGTTATGTAGATACAACAGCTGATTGAGGGAGAGCAGCCAAGGATTTCATTGTTTGTCCTTCACAATGTTATGTAAGAGGAAAAATTCAGCTAACCAAGTGACACAAGAATTGAGCATTTCTCTATTAGGCTTTTTGTTCGTTCTAATAAGCATTTTAAATGAAGTAGTACAGGCATAAGGGTCAAAAAAAATTGAAACCAAGTTTAACAGCCTATCCTATTTTCTGGAAAAAAATCATCATAGCAAAGTCAGAGCTACTGATTTTTATTATAGGCCGATAGTAGAGCTGAAGAAAGAGATGAACATACCTAGCAATCAAAGAAAGTTTTCATAGAAAAAAAAAGATTTTGAAACACTATTCTTGATTCTTCTAAATCCTAAAAGCACATATCCTATTGCTTCATTGTTATTTATGTATTACCAAAATCCTTGAGAATTCAAGTCACAGACAGGACCCAACACAGTAAGCATGATCTCATGACACTGCCTTTTAGCAGATTGCAATAGAATTTCCCTGGAAGTCTTGCAGATTTCTTGGTTGCCCCCTGAATTCCAGGTAGGATGCAGTGCCCAGTTCTGCCCAGCTTTTATAGCGCTAGCAGTCACATAGCAAGGCTCACGCAGGAGGCAGACACAGGCAGTTTGGTTTGAGAGCTTTGAAGTACTTTGCAGAGCATGAGCTGATGTCTCTATCAGCTTCTAGTTTGATAATTCAGCACATCATGCTTACACATTCCACACAAGGAGAAACTGCAAGGCTCATGTTTAACCCCAGGCATTTAAAAAAAAGAAAAAGATGAATTGCAAGGATGAGTAATTGCTAGAACATTTAAAGTAATTAAGCTTATAGGTTGTGTTGCTTCCTTGAGGTGTTTTATATCGTGTTATACTGCAGTACTTTTAAGGTATTATTTGTGATGCATTTTTAGTGATGCCAGAAGCATCTAAAACATATGGTTAGGTGCCCTTTTAGCATTTTTGCTCATCTAAATAAATAATTCAATGTGCTAGAGTCTTCCCTATGAACTAGTAGAAGAKGCACAATCTGGTAGAAGTGCCTTTCTCATATTATTTGCAGTATTTCCCCATCTGCATCCCTTCAGGCCTTACTTAGACATAAAGAAAGTAAATGATTTCCCAGAATGCTTTGACAGAGTTGTTCACCAGCAAACTTTTTTCTAGATGATTGATCTGCTACTGTGCTGTAAACTGTATATGAACATAAAGCCTTTTACTTAGACTGGGATTATCAGACACTCATTGAAAACCTAAAGGAGAAAAACATCATGGCTTGAGAAAGGAAATTTCTGGAAGGAATATAGAATCCTAGGGGGAAAAAAGTGGAAAAAGATGCAACTAATCTACAAGGAGGAGAAAGAGCTGAAACCAAGTATTTTATGAAAGCACTGAGGAGAAGAACGAATCCAAACTAACAGGCAATGCTGCTGCCATTCCGACCGCTCCAGCCTCTTCTTGCCTACTATTTTTTAGAACATAAGGCTTTTCAGGAATCCTCTTAGTAACTTTGCAATAGTATTCAAGCAAGCTAGGATTTACATTCAGCAGCCAGCATATGCACTCTGAAAGCAGACGCACACACTTGAGCCAACCTTTTCCTCTTTTTTTTTTTTAAAATCATTTTCCCTCTCCCTCACATATGTATGTGCAACATTTTTTGTCTCTAATTTGTCAGTGGAATACAGCCATCTCCAGCTTGGAATCGTCACTGCTCTTCCAAGCCAACAATATTGTACAGTGTATTTACAAGGGAAATAAATTAATTTCTATAGTTCTTTTCACTATTGGCAGCTGGCACATTAATTACAGAGACAAATGAAAACAAAACACTTGTTTGTCAAGAGGGAGGCAAAATAAGTGTTTTGTCTTGCAAGTTGATTAAATTCACTATTAAAAAAAAATCAATTACAGCTATAGAGTGGAAATTTGGGGAGGATGAATCAATTACCCTCAATGGAAAGTGGCCAGGATGCTGTGTTTTAATTTATAGCAGTTAGAAGTACCACGAAACCTTCAGTACTTACAGATGGTCAAGCTCTCTGGCCACGTMTCTTTGAGAGGTAAGATTTCCAGAAGTGTTTTATCCCCATTTCACAATTCCAGAAGAAGCGTAGCACTATATAGCTCTGCACCTGYGTCTGCACAGTGCCAGGATTTTCCTTCCATCTAAGGAAGCAGAAAATTGACTCCTAATTTTTCATATTAGTGACGATTATCTACAATATAGCTAATCCGGATGAAAAAAGAAAGCAGCCACCACCACCCCCAAAGCCACACACATAAGACAGCTCTGGATAACACATGTTTGATTACACCATCCTTTTTTCCTTTAATTGTTGCTTGGTATTTGCTGTTGCTTGTGTCAAATCAGTAATTTCCAGTTGCTATCTTCCTGATGAGCTATTATCTTTAGCTCTCCAGAGCTAAGGATAATATAATTATTATATTATCTTTAGCTCTCCAGAATAAGTCACATTTCTCTACTGTAACTTATCCTACTGTATCACAGGTGGGATATTAATACAATATTGAATCCTGTGGTCTGTTTTAGGCAGGAGGTTAGACTAAATGTTTGTGTTTTTAATATCTAGGTCCTAAACTTCCATGTTTTCCTTAAAGATAGTAGCTGTCAGTCAGGTAGTGCAGCCTGCAAAGCACTTACCTCTCATTCAGGCTTAGCACAGGTCACCCATTTCTCAGTCATAAACAAAACAATATTGAACCCAAGGATGTATTGGACCCAAAGCTGTATAGTTTATTCCAGCCACTAGGTTGGATATCCCCATTAAAATATAGCCTGAGACTTTAATTTTAGCAGCTGTGTAGTTCTATTTGTCAAGGTCATTAGAAATCACCTGGAGTGAAAAATACTATTTGCTTTGCTTTTAAACATACAGGCAGAGAATGAACTAACAGATCTATATCTTGTGCTGCTTTTTCATGTTTGGGATCTCATGAGACAAAACTACAACCCAACCTCCAGAAACAGGGTAAGAAAAATAAGGAAGACAACACTGTTACCTTAAAGTTATGGCCCATGCTCCCTTCTGTATGCAGCACAGCTCACTACCAAGCTCTACACTCCCCCCCTCCCTGAGAACCTTCCTTTTTAAAGGTCAGCCAATAGATACGGAGCTGCTTCTTTCAGGTGTTGTCTATAATCACATCTGATACTCCTTGATCTYGTAATACAAGGTCATTAATCTCCTAGTCTTCCAGTTGCTTAAATAAACAACGCCAGCTATCTTCTGAATGTTTGTTAGCAACTTCACAAAAGTCTATTGTGCTTACTCTTCCTGAAATAGATTTTTTTCTAATAAATCAAATCTTAAGATTTCAATTCTAGTAGTAAGATGCAATGGAGGCACTGTATAAGGTGACTATTAGGCATTGCAAAAAAATGGCAGTCTAGAAGAATTACATGACATTTATTGATAAGGGCAAAGTTGTCACATTCATCCTTTTCCCAGCACCACTGCAGTGATGTAGCAGCAGATACGCTAAGGGTGAGGCTTCCTTTGAGCATGTTTGAGTACAGCAGTATTGACAAGAAGTGAGACTAGGATAGCTCTACTTCTTAATCACCAGAGATGCATTTACAGCAGCTGTGAGCCACTTTTATCCTGTCTGTTCTTTCTCTCTCCTTCAACAACTTCATGGAGGTGGGGAAATAAGGAATAGGCACCACTGAAAAAAATCCCTTGGCTAAGTGACTTTCAAGCATAAATCCCGTGCACTTCTATGGATACTTCTAATTCAGTCTATAGGATAGTGCCTAGCAATCATATTCCCTGGCCCAAGACTTAAACTAAATGCCTGGAGTGACATTTTTGATGTTTATAAATTCATAGAGCATAGCTTCACTGGAGCGATATGAATGCAGTTGAGTTGGTCTAAGAAAGAAGGTCACATCTCTTCACACCGTGGCTTGCTGCTTGTAGCTAGTCTAAGCACTGTTTTGTCGGTCATCTTAAAACCGTAGGAAGGGCGGCTTCCACTCCTGACTGTTTTGAAGCTGAGAGGAATTTTAATTAAAAGCCAGTCTATGGGATACTGGATTCTTAAGGTTTCTTTATAATCTTGCCATTTTGTCCACTCCAGTGTAAAATAATACTGACAATTAGTGGGTTTTCCTGGCTTAATTATAGCTCTGTTGTTAAAAACAAGACACTTTGAAATCAAATAAAACAACAAAACAACCAAGCTCACAGCTTTCCCCTGAGAAATATTTAGTCCAAATGAGAAATGAAAAAGTAAAATAACATTTGCAGATGTAGTCCATATACCACCTGGCTGTGGTGCATCAGAACCTGGCAGTTCCACAAGCTACCTCTTATTTTGAGTATCTATCATATTAAATCATTTTAAAATGTTTTGCATTGCCCATTCTAAAAGTCAAAAGGAGCCCCAGAGCTAGTCCAAGTTAGTGAAGAATTTTCCACCACCAAAACTTACGGAAAAGTGATGGTGGTGGGTTAATCTCAGCAACCTCAGACTTTCCCAGTAAGATGTCAACATCTAAACCAGCTGGCTGTGTTCTTGTTATAGTCTGTGCAGAGACAAATGCAAGTTTGGGATATGATTCATTTGACTTTGGGAGAGATGCCTTACACTGGCATCTTTCCCGTGAGCCTTGCTGTAGAAGACCTTGTCTTTCTCTCTGGATTATAAAGGAATGACTAGGTTATATATTAATAACTACATTGCAGAAACAAAGTGGAGCAAATGGGTCAGAGTCAAGATGCTTCATGCCGGTTACTGAAGGAGGGGACCAAAAATCCCTGGCAAAACAGTAGGGAAAATTTTCAGCTTCTGAAAATCTGGGCCCAGATGTGACATAGCAACAGGGGAGGGAGTTAGGTATAGAATCTATTTTTGGGGTATGTCTGTGTGGCACAGTGCAAGTAGCAGGATAGAAATACTGATTCTGGTGATGCAGCCTAGCATTACATGGTCAGATGTGCTCTGTATTAATCTAACTCTTGCTTTCAGATAATCCCAACTCATCTAGTCTGGGCTATTCGCTCCCAACTGAGGACAAGTGATACAGAATGCTGAACATTTTCATTTACTATAATTTTGCTAAAGCCCTGAGCCATTTAAATGACAGGTTCACAGTCTAATGATACACGGTGAGAGGAGTCAGAGGTTACAGATGGCCTTGGCAGGAGCTGTCATAAGCATCAGGCAAACACAAAAAAAAAAAAAAAAAGAAAAAAAAAACACTTTCAAACAACCACTTCAGAAAGAATACTTAATTAAAACACAAGCCCATGGGAGTAGTTTAGCAAAGCTTTTCAAAATCTTTCATTAGTTAGCCATTCAAATATTTTGATAAAGAATCATGTACATTCATTTCTGAAAAATGTCTGTCTGTTACATCAGCCTGCTTGGTGTAAATAGACCATCATAGTAAAATGAAATGAGCAATCCAGCAAAGGTGGCACAGAGGTATAACAGGCTGCATCAGTGATGGACAGTTAATAAGTGTTTGATCCCCTTTGTTCAAAGATTTACCATCAGCGCTCTTCTGTTCACATCGTTTAACCTCCCTCCCATGCAGGTCTGCATTAATAGGATTTGGATAGCGAGTAGCTTGAGCGTGGAAATATATGAGCTTCTAGTGAGGTTTTTGAGCTCTGAGAACAGTTCTGCTCCCTCCTCCTATGTCACTCTAAATGTAAAGGGGCTACAGATACTTTCTGTGCTCACGTGACATCTCATGATGAAGAGACAAAAGGCCTTTAGCGGAAACGAGCACACGGAATTGCTTCAGCAATAAGCTGCGGGTTTGCTTCTTGCCTCTTAAAATCTCAGTTCCGACTGGACTTGGAATTTAAAGAGACTAAATCCAGATCCCAAAGTGTCTTGCATGTTGCCGAGAAGAACGTGTCACCCTTAGGTTTCTTTTCAGTAATACTGCTGGAAGTTGGAGGGCAATGAGCATAAAGTCACCATTAAATCAGTATGAATCTCTGAAAGTATAGCAGTTTTTTTGTCATGTGCTAATTTCATTTTTGAAACCAGCAAGTTTCAAAAATAGAATGGAAATCATTAAAAATAAGCCTCAACCTTAGATTTTCATAGTCTGGTGAAATCTAAAATTGATCTTAGGAGTAACTGCTTAAATAAAACAAGTCTTTTAAAAATACAGTAAGATATAGACAGAGTAAAATTTAACAGCAAACCTGTCATATTTGCTTACAAGAAGTCATTTTGATACTAAGAGTCCAAAACTTTATTCAAGAGCTTTACTTTATCTTATTAAGACTCTTGTAATTTCSTCACGCTGTTTTAATTTTTTTAAACATTCGCTACACTATTTCTAGCTACATTAAATTAAATGCATAATCAGTGCTAATATGGGAAAGCTTTATTAATTTTTGTTTCATTTCTTCTAGCACTCAAGACAGCCTAGAGCAGAGGAAAATGAAAGTAAGCTTTGGAGTTTAAAACTCACTTTTATAAAAGTCTTGTTTAATTATTCTCATTAAATATGCAAGCTCTCATGTGTTGGCAAGAGGGACTTAGATATAAAAGAGACCCACATTAAACATCAAAAAAGTAAGAAGAAAAAAATCAGGAAATTCAAGTTGCAGAAATTAGAAAAATTTACATGGTATCAAGTGTACAGTAATGGTATTTAATTGAATTTCTCCACAAAAACAATGAGAAGTTAAAAGAAAAAAAATAGCCTGCAAGCTATATCCCTTGGGCTTTACTTCTTTATATCTTTAGAAGTCTACTGCATTGAAACTACGATGTTACATATTTTGTGTGTTAGAGCTTTTCCTAATTATTTCGTTCAATACAATTTTAAGCTGCCTATACCATCATTTATGAGCTCTTCTGGAACATCCAAAAAGAAGGTTGGTGGTTTACTTGTTAAAGACTTTGTTTAAAAAGGCCTTCGTTTTTATCTAGTTCTGTTTTAACATTGTCGCTGCCTTTTCTTGTYTTTGAACTGATCAGGAAATTCCACATAGCCATCCAGTTTAAGAGAAACACAAACAGCAAGACATTGACATATGCAAAACAGGGCAATGAGTTGGATTTTTTTTTAAGATGTACTCACAAACTGTAAGAAAATGTTTTGCTTTTACTTGCAAAACAATCTTGGATTCTGTGGGTTAGAAAATTGAGTGCTTACTCAGGCAGCTGGGCCCTATGATGTCAAAGAGTTCTTCTACATCAAATACTGAGGAGGAGCCCAAAGCTGTTTTGCAGACTAGATTCACTGTCTGAACAAACAGCAAATGAAAACTAGTCCTTTGAGAAAGTTTGCTGTATTTGGGTTGGGTGTCTCAAGATTCAAGATCTAAAACCATATTATGTCTTTGGATTTTGGTGGTCAGCCCCACTGAGTTCAGAAGGATGTCAGAATAGAAACTGAAGGAGATTGAGCCTCCKACTAAGCAGCAGAAAAAGAAATCCCCTATTTTATTTTTTCTTACCTTATTTGTACGTTCCAGACAGTCCTTTTACAGAAGTGCTATACTTCTCATTAAAAACAAACAAGTCTTCAGCAGTCTTTGTTCTTCAACAAAGACAAAAATCTGAGCCTCTTTTTTTTTTTAATAAATTGTGCCCCCTTTTTCGCACCTTTTCAAACTTCATCTTTTCTTGGAAGCTTTTCCCTAAATTGATCATTACTCATGATAAAGACTGGAAGTCTTCTTCAAATCTATAGTACCTTTAAATTCAAATTATGCTGGAATTCTTTCCATGAACAGACTTTACTGTTTTGTTTTGCTTTTTTAATGAATTAATGAAGAAGAAAAAAACAATTTCAATTGGAAGTTAAAATACTTACCTGAACTGCATATTGCAATCACCTAGTAAATTAGAGATTACATATCTGAGAGTAATACACATTACATTTATCTTTTGCTGTTTAAGTGTAGAACCACTTCCTGCAAAGTTTCTAGTTACCACCTTGACCTTTTAAGTTATACCATATATATTCATGTCAAAGATAATTTTCTTTGTTCCAGTCCCAGTTTTGTAAGGAATATTTAAACCAAGTAAACACCACATTTAGAGAAGTTGTGTAAATATTGATTATGGGCTAACAAGAGATTCACTCACCATTTCTGATATAAATGCCTGCTGAACTGAATTACAGGATAGGAATTCAAAGGCCAATAGGAGGGAATTTTTGTTCCTTTCAAAAGTATCAATGGTAAGGAACATTTTTCTGACAAATAAATCATTTATTATTAACCTTGGGAAGTTATTCCCCAGAGACGTGGCATTGCCATCTTGTGGCTAAGGCAGCCACTTTTCCTTCACCCTCTAAATTCTGTTAAAATGTCATTGTCCAGGATTAGTGAACAGAAAAATGAGAATGTGGATCCTAAATAGATATTTTACTAATGAATGACAGTTATTCGTTGTCTTGTAAATCAGTTTACTGAGAGTATGACTATGAGGTATGAAATCATAATGTGGTTACTGAATAAAAACTTTTCTAAATTTCAACCTTTCAGTTACAGGAAAAATAAAATATATAAACAGTATTGAAAAGACTATTAGCATCTGGAAACAATACTAAATGCCAAGTGAGTTATTTCATTCTAGAGGAAGATTTCAGATCTTATGTTTACAATACATCTAATTTAGCAAACCTTCCAGCTGCAGGGAGTTTAGATTCTTTGCCGAACTTCATTCCAGTTAATGGGTTTTTGCCAAAGGAGGAATCTTTCACTTCTACGAAGTGAGGCTACAGTGACACCTAGTAACTAGTTGGTTAATTACATCTGATCCCTTCTGCGAGCTCCTGCAGGCTCTGTGTGGGGTATTTGCTCCAGATGGGAGAAATGGCTCTTCCAAGCAAAAATTGGCTTTGGCACCAGCATGTACCCTCCATTGTGAGCCAGTGCTGAGAGCCTAAGCAATGAAAAATAACAATTGCTTGCTTATGCTGACTCCCTTCTTAGAATATAAGATTATGCTTAGAAGCATTTTAATTACGTAGTGATACAGAATCACTCCTAAAGACTCAAAGCTTAAAGCAATATCCTTTCATGTTGCTAAGTTCAGTTATTATTTTTCTTGGGATTGTAGAAAGCTATTTTAAGATGTTCTTTCTCCATTTGCAGGTTCTGATTGTGACAGAAACAGATAAAGCATCTCCAGACTTGTAATTCCACCAAGAAGCCTTTATCTTGAATGCTCTTTTCCATGGCTTTATATCCCTTATGTTTTCTCTTGCTTTATACCAAACTAAAACAAGCACGTATATGTCGCACAGTCCTTTTAGTAGTCCCACCACTGTCGTTAAAAAATTCCAAGCAGTGACAGGTAATTACTTTAAAAGAACATAGATCAAGGTAACCAGTAGCAAAATCAATTTGGTAACTATTGATTATGTCCTAAAATGGGCTAGCCTAATTGGAAACACTTGGCTAGTAAGTTCTTAGTGTTTTTTTTTCTTTTATCTTTAAAATCACAAGCTACTGAGATGCCTGTGGTTCCTTTGCTATGTGTTTTTGGGCTACATATGGTACTGACAGTCTGTGATTTTAAGGTTTTGCCTGATGAGAGTTTGAGTTTATGAACAGACATGACCACATACGTATCTTATAACCTAATGGTCCAAAACACTTCTACATTCAGTGCAT
The DNA here is from genome assembly GCF_003342845.1 of Nothoprocta perdicaria. NCBI lineage: Eukaryota > Metazoa > Chordata > Aves > Tinamiformes > Tinamidae > Nothoprocta > Nothoprocta perdicaria. Next base: position 227,043 of record NW_020454328.1, on the reverse strand, counting down.
GCAACAACGAACCACTGTCTTCACCTTGACTAAGACAGATTTTCAGTAAAGTTCTTGAATTTACTTATTAATGTTCTCTTTCTTTGACACCTAGCATAGCCTGAGCAAAAAGAATCTTTGCTTTAGAATGGGAATAATAAAGGCAGAAGAAAACCAGTTAGTTTTTTGTTTGAATTAGAGGATAGCACTGACATAAAAAGAAACTGAATTGAGTCCATGTTAAGAAACCAGAAAATACTGCTGTTGGTTAGAAGGGAAGATAAAAAGGAGACTAAAGGCTTAACTATATAGCAAAAAGCCTGAAGCCTTTGTATCTCAGTGAAAGACTGGATTGATCAGCACAGATTTCCTGTAGGAATTATTTTAAGTTGTGCTTGGATTTGTACATGAGCCTTCTGACTCCTTGTCTTACTAACATTCTTCCTAGCTTCTCAGGCTCAAATGAACTTAAAATATATTACTTCATAAAATATAATTCTTTTTACTGCAGATGATGAGAGATTTTGCAGGAAATTTTGTCAGCTTCCACCCACTTAGTATCCCATGTGCTGCTTGCTCAGACTGTCCTGGTTATTGTCCGTCACTGGGAATGTGATCCACATTCATGGCTATGCTCCCTACTCTCCAAGCTGGTCCTTATATACTACATACTAACTGCGTGGATCAGAAGGTAATTATTAAATATGAACTATATTTTATTACATGACCAATAACCAGTTAGAGTGAAAAGTACCTAGTTAATACTCTTGAACAAAATTACTTACTAAGCAGACACCATTCCCAGAACATTGCATTCCTTTTTATCCAGCAAAGATTAATAACTTCTGAGTCAGACTTMCAGCTGGATTCTGGGAATGAGGAAACAAAGATCTTGTGGTTACTCATTTTGTACAAACTGGTTCTTTTCAGAGTAGCGGTTTTTACCATGGGGTGAAATAAAAACTGCTGCCAACTGCAATTTTACTTTTAAAAGGCAGTGTCCACTAGTCACAACCCGTACACACTGTATGCATTCTGTAGCACTGAGGAATCCTCAGTCTTTGATGTGCTAGAGCTACTGAATGCTTTCTTTTTGCTGAACATCCAACGCTGAATTCTGACCTTCAGAAACACTGCTCTGAATCCACAGAGGACAGATGATTTAACTGTTGAATTCAGAACTGAATTTAGGCAGTTGACCAATTCAGAATTTATAATTTATACCGGTTTGGCACCAGTCTGATTTAGAAGAGCTAGCCTCATTTCTAGAAGTTTATTTGGTATTTTTCTGCCTTAAATCTTACTGAATTTTGATACTTTGTCAGATCTGAATGGAAAAGAGCAGGCTGAGCCCAGAAAGCTCCTCACATACTCACACTTCCAGTTCGTCTTTCTTGCTATGTCTTCCAGTCAAAACATCCGGCGTGCGTGCGGGGGAACCGAGTATGGCATAACCACTACTGAACTAGGTGTCTCAAAAGCTCCCAAATACATCTGAGCACTTCCCCTCCCACATAATCTAGATCTTGGGAGCATCATAGTGCAGGTCTACAAGTATTCAATGCAACTGCTGAACTAGCCCAAAGCCTACACCTGCTTTTAGCTATGGGTGCAAGCTTGAGGGAATTAGTCTGGTAGGGCTAATTCAGCCCACCTACCACCAGAGAGATTGCTKTGTAGATGCTGTGGCTCAGCTAGCTGCCCCAGCCTCCTTTTTTAATCAGTTAAGACAAAAGCCCCCTTAGATCACTGTTTATCTAACCCAGTTTAGAATTAATCATGCCCTGAGCTCCACTGAGTGCATCAAAGAGAACTGACTGAAATGGGAGCCCTAGGCTGCGTGAGCAGTTCAGATGACTTCAGTTACTGGACAAAGCCCACCCTGGAGTCTACCAGTCCACTCATATGGCAAAATACAGTGTTCCCTGCAAAGAGCACTCTAAATATGTTTCTCAAAATAAAAGGGAAGTTCAACTTCAAAAACCATACCACTTCTCTGCAGTGCAGGAGTTGGAGGGGAGCTCACCTGCAGCTCACTAATTTTAGGGCGTCCTAGTTGCCAGCCTCAGAGGTGCTGCCTTCCCTTCTGTCTGATACGTAAGTGGTCAGTAGGGAAATTAAAGGCGATTAAAATAACAAGGCCACTTAGTCTCCTTCTCCAGATAAACCTAGGGCTGAGCCAGACATCATGGAACTTTCTAATGACTCCTTAAAGTGGGTTCATGCAATTCAAGTTTAGGAAAAAAAAAAGATAAAAGAAGACTATTTCCATAAGAGAGAGCCTTTGCTTACTGCAAACTTCTGTTTCCTCCAAAGGTTGCATTTATTTTAAATCAAATGACACACTGAGCTTCACTGGTTAAAATCAGCAGTGCAAATTTTGCTCGGCTTCCTTTTAACAGAAACTGCCTACCTAAATTCAGGTCAGAATAACCTGAAAACATTTACAGTTCCAGAATGAGGATGACTCAAATGTCCTTTCCCTCATTGCAGTATAGTGTCTCTCAGAATTATTTCCACTGCTGTTTGCAATTAAGCAGTATGGCTCCCTCTGACCTTTCTACCAATTCATCAGCTTCTCTTTCACCTCTCAGGTGAAGTGCTCTGCAAAAGATAATAAAAACCTGTCCCTTCAAAGACATTCCTGGTGCTTCTGCTCCTAACAGTCTGCTCTGCGTTTTTCACCAAAGGAAACTGTGGCCACCGCCCCCATAAAATCTTGGGCTTCTGTGGCCGCCCAGTGCAGGCTGCTGGGTGTAACCCAATGCAAAGCTGGGCTCCACAATCCACATGTGAATGAGCAGGAGGGCTCTTAGGTGCTGCCTGCTGAGATTTTCCTTTTGAAATTGCCCCTTAGATGCTTCTCGTAATGTACATGGCAGGAGATACCTCTGCTGGCCCCAGAGGAATCCAACGTGTACAGAGCCGTATCTTGTGTGAAACCGTCCCCGCTCGCTCCCCAGATCTGCAAAGCCTCAGCTGGGAATCTGCTGCGGCCATTTGGGAGTGGGAGACAGGACTCCAGCCAAAAGCTGCGCAGAGGGAAGAGCCTTGGGCTGCATTTCTGCGGCAGCATCCCCACAACGGGGCACTGCTGGAGAGCGGGTCCTCCCAGGGACTCGGCCGTCGCAGACAGGTGTTGAAAACAGCAGAGACACCGCACGCTGTTTCTCCACATGCAAAATAATGGACTTGCAAAGGCCCCAGCTTTTTGGGAAAAAAAGAAACAAATGATACCCAGAGCAAAAAGGAGAAAAACTATACCCAGAAATTAATCCATGCATCCCTCACCTGGGCTGTCCTAGTGCCACCCCTGCTAAAGACAGGTAGTTTTTTACACTAGCTTTAGGTTCAGTAGTTGTTAGAGACACAGGGGAAAAGCAAGTCTTATGTTTTCCAGGGAAATCTAAAAACGAAAGGAAGAAAATAGGTGGGGAAGGAAATTTTATTTCCAAGCGTCTAAAAGGATCTTACAAATCATAGAGAGTAAAAAAATGCAAAACTATATATATAATCTTATATATATATGTATATATATATATATGTATAATTGACAGGGTCCTTTTAAACAATTCTTCACATTATTCTAATGGTGATAAGAGATACCACATAAACATATATGTGCTTTCCCYGTCATCCTGATCACTGCCGACAGAGGCCAGAATTCCTTTTGTACAGAATTTCCCCTGGTTTGTACAGATTTCTGCTCTTGAAACTAAATACGAAGAGAAGAGGAATGAAATTATTCAAGGAAAAACATACAAAAAAAGAGAAAACTCCTTTAAAAAGTGTTATCAGGTTGAGCCGCGGGACCTTTCGCCTCTCCAGGGTGGATAACTCACGCTCTGAGCCCCGGCATCGGGGCTAGACCTTGGGCCTGTCTCAYGTCCCCCCCGAGCTCCCCAGTTGCAGCAGCTCCGCAGCCCAGGCGGGTTTTGCCCTGACCCGGCGCTCCGCGCGCTCCCGAGCAGCCGGGATGGGGCTGTGGCACAGGATGGGCAGCGGGGGCCGCTGCGGCGGCATCTGCACGTTACCAAATACAACCCCCCCTCCAAGGGCCAAGGGACTGGCCGCGTCTGCGGGGGCTCTACCAGGATCCCCGGACACGAGCAGCCGCTGGGCACCCTCCGTGCCGGCCCCGGCACAGAGGAAGCCTCCAGGCCTCCCTCACGGCACCCACCCGGGGCCCCCAAGGGGCCTCGCCGCTCGCTGCCTTCCTCCGCCCCGGTGTAACCAGCGACCACAAACACCCCAGTCATCTCTGTGAAAGACGGTATATATTCAGCACGCASTCGGTACAGAATAGCAAAAAAGCTATTGTTTCCTTTCTTAAAAAAAAAAAAAAAAAAAAAAAAAAAGAACCACCTCCAGGATGCCACCACCACAGCCTCCCTGCCCGGCCTCCCTGCCAGCCCCAGCTCCGCCGGCAGCTCCAGCGGACGCTTGGGACCAGCCACATCCCGGGCGCTGAGCGGCACACGGGGCCGGTTCCCGCTCGACGCCTCAGCCGCGCTCCGAGGGAACCCAAGCTGTGGTGGGGCCAGGCCGCGCGGCCTCGCTCCGCCAGGGTGGACAAGAGGGTCCTGGGGACGGGGCGCCGGGGTCGTGCAGCAGCAGGAGGCGGGCGACGAAGCTGATGGAGGGGGTCGAGGCCCRGCGCTGCTCATGCCCCACTCGCCCAGGGGGAGGCCTTACCTCTGCGCGCGCTGGGGAGGTAGATCAGCTTGGGAGACCTCTTGCCTGCTCAGACAGTGGCTCGTTCCCATGGCGGGGAACGAGTCCCCAGGGCCACCACAAGGCCCCGAACGCCTGCGCTGGCCCTCATGTCCCCGTCCCCCCACCCCGAGCCCCGTTCCCCCCACCCCCGGCCACCGTTAGTCTTGCTGCTCGTTCATCTCCATGTCGGACACCAGGATGTTCTTCTCGGCGGCCTCGCTGGGGTTGGAGGTGGTGCGGCTGTAGCGGGCGCTCTCGAAGGCGCTGCGTTCGGCGCTCCGCCGCCGCCGGTACAGGTATGCGGCAGCACCCAGCAGCGCGCACAGCACCAGTGCCGACAGCACCACCACAGCCACGGCCGTCGTGTTCTCCGGCAGCGCTGCAGCGGGGGCAGGCGCGGTGCTCAGCGGCTCCCAGCCTCGCTCCCGGCACGCGCCGCCACCCGCCGCCCCGTCGGCTTGGCCACCACCTTGGGATGCCACCCGCTGCACGCTGCTCTGGCCCGCCGAGTCCTACACGATGGCCAAGGGGCATCTCCCACCAGCACCCCGGTTCCTCCTGGAATCCCCACTCACCTGACCGGGAAAAGCTGCTCTCCTCAACTGCAAAGGGAATAAAGACGTGGGTGAGTGCGTGGCCACAGCAGCCGTCCCCTCACCCGTTAACACAACACGATGCTCCAGGAGACCCTGCAGCGTCCCCCGGGCTCCGGCGCTCCTTGCCGTCACCTCCTGGGCCCCAGCCCGCCCAGCTGGGGTCCACACCACCGTGTCTCACACCTCTGCACCTGAGCCCACACAGCTCTGCCCATCCCTACTGAACCTTGCCCCAAGCCCCAGAGAGCTTCCTACCCCGGGGAATTTTGCAGATGACGCCCATGGTGACGTTGGTGCAGGAGCCCAGGCGCCACACGCCGTTGCTGCTCTGGATCCAGTAGCAGCTGTTCTGGCTGAGCATGCTGGGCCCCGTGTCGTGCTGGCCCCAGTTGGAGTAGTTGACAGCCGTGTTGTCGTGCCAAACCAAGGTGCCTCCTGGAAAAGAAAGGCGCTGAGCACAGCAAACCGGGCAAGCCCAGAAGAGGCCAGTATCACCCAAGAGGGACCCTAAAACTTCACAGCTCCCTTCATACCTTTGGGGTTGAACGTCATGCCCAGCCAGGCGCCTTTGGATGGGCCCTCATAGGCCTGGAGATGCTCCCACACGAAGACGTTCTCGGTCTCATCCTGGATGGATAGCACCATGCCGCCCACTGCGGAGGGAAGAGGCATCAGGGATGGGCCCATAGGGCCAGACAGCTGCAGTGTTACCCTGCAACCGGCTAGGAGCTTGGGGCACCAAGCACTTCCAGAACTGGGGCCAGGGTGGACAAAGGATTCTTGGGAAGGCAGTGGTCACCCTTGGGGCTGTGTCCATGTACCAGGAACCCAACCTCCACCATTTCTAGGAGTGCATGACCCCCTTTTGGCCAATGCCGCCCCCATGTACCTTTCTGGCACCTCCTCATGGCCTCCTTCTGCCCCAGGGTGATCTCCATGTGGAAGGTGTAGCAGTGGTCCCGGAAGGGGATCCAGGACGAGTCCTCCAGCGACTTGGGGCAGCTGCCGCTGTAACTCCACTTGTGGCTCCGCGGGGTGCCTGGCCGAGGAGACAGAGCCCATAGGGCTCAGCGGGGCTGCCAGGGCCATGGGTCCCCCATCACGGAGCCCGCGGGCACCCTATCCCCACGCACCCATGCCCAGTTTGCAGATGGCACCCTGCAGCTTGGCGTCACAGGCGGCCGTGCGCCATGTGCCATCCACATCCATGTAGGCGCAGCCGGCGGCCTGCCGGGGCTCGCCGTCCTGCCAATTGGCGTAGAAGACGCTCTCCTCCGTGAGCCAGCCGTAGCTGCGGCCACCCTGGCGGGACAGGGCGAGAGGAGAATGTGGGGCGGGGGGGTGGCRGCGCCGCGGGCCACCCCGCGCCTGACCCACTGCGCACCTCGGCGTTGGCCAGCCCGATCCAGAGCGGGGCCCGCAGGCCGTGAGCGGCCTGCGTGAGGAAGGCCTGGCTGTAGGGGTCCAGCACACTGGCCAGGCTGCCGTTGAGGCTCTCGCAGAGCAGCAGGGCCTCGTGCCACCGCAGCGGCTTCTGCAGGATGCGGTAGGTGCTGTTGTGGTAAAAGAGGGGGCCGACGGGCGACGGCAGGGACGGTGTCCGCCGGGGGCTCAGGGACGGGTCTGGGGGCGGCGAGCAAAGAGAGGCGGTCGGAGGAGGCAGAGGGTGGCGCCCCCCCTGTCCTCCCCACGCTGGGGACCATCTGGTGCCCCCCAACGCAAAGGATGGGGCTGAATCCCCCATGGACCCACGTGGCTGAGATGGGATCCCTCATGGACATGAGGAGCACTGGGGACAGGGCCGGCTCCTCCATGAACACATGGACCCAAGCAGATGGGGCTGGATCCCCGATGGACACCCAGACCCACAAGGATGGAGCCCCCAGGGCCCCACGCTAGGGATGAGGCTGCACTCACCACAGCCCCACACACCAGTGCCCACAGAGATGGGGTTGGACCCCCATGGATGCACAGACCACGTGGGCAGGGCCAGACCCCTCCAGGAACCCCACCAGTCAGTTCAAGGATGAGGCCGGATGCAGCAGGGACACACAGACTGCCGCAGCGAAGAGGCTGCMTCCCCCACAGCCTCCAGGATGGGCCCCGGTGCTCCGGGAAGCTCCGCACGCGCAGCAGCCGGCCATGTCCCGCGCGGCACCCCTACCTAAGGGGCGCTGGCAGATGTAGCCGTGCTTCTCCTCCAGGCAGCCACGGTCGTCCCAGCGGCCCGTGAAGAGTGGCGGCAAGCCGTGCCACACCACCACGCAGTCGCTCTGTGCCCGCCGTGGTGTCGTTAGCACCATGCCAGCGGCCACCATCCCCGTCCCGCCGCCACCACCGCTGTCCCCGTCCCGCCACTGCTGTCCCCGTCCTGCTGCCATCATCCCCGTCCCGCCACTGACACCCCCATCTCATTGCTGCCATCCCTGTCCCATTCCTGCCGCTGTCCTCGTCCCGCCACCACCATTCCTGTCCTGCCRACGCCATCCCCTTCCCATCGCCATCATCCCCGTCCCACTGCCACTGCCATCCCCATCCCATCGCGTTTATCCCCTTCCCGCTGCTGCTGTTATCCTCATCCCACCACCACCATTCCCATCCCGCTGCCACTGTCCTCATCCCGCCGTTGCTGTCATTCCCATCCTGGTCCCACTGCCACCATCCCTGTCCTATTGCCACCACCCCTGTCSCGCTGCTGCCAGCATCCTTGTCCTGCCATCGCTGTTCCGATCCCACCACTTCTGTCCCGCTGCCACCATCGTTCCCATCCTGCCATCACCAGCCCTGTCACATTGCCGTCCCCAGCCCATTGTCCCCATTCTGCTGCCACCATCGTTCCCGTCCCGCCACCGCCATCCCCCTCCCACTGTCCCCGTCCTGCCGCCGTCACCCCCCTCCCGCTGCTGTGCCCGGCCACAGCGCCGCTGCTCGCTCACCGGCTTGTCGGTGGTGCCGGTGGCGCCGTAGCCCGAGGGCTCGCCGGGTGCCCAGCTGACGTGCCGCAGCGGCTCCGCTTCCACCCACCGGAACTCCTTCTTGGCCTTGTGCAGTCCGATCCACAGGTCGAAGGAGATGTTGGGCAGCATGGACGTTACAAAGGCTGCAAGCGACGGCAGCGCGGGGCGGCTCAGCGCCAGGCACGCGGCCCTCGCTGCCACCAGCGCCCGGCCCCGGGACACCCACCCTGCTCCAGGTGGTTGGCGATGGTGGCCAGCATGGCGCCCTGGCTCTCGCATGCCTGCTTGGCCTCCGGCCACTTGACGATCTCCGATTTGTCGTGGCCGTTGAAGCTGAAACACTGCACGGCGCCGGGACATGAACAGAGGCAACGCGTGCAGAGGTTTCCCCACCACCTCTGTCTTTCCCGCATCACGTTCCTCACAGGGATGGGGACCTTGCAGCTCGCACCTTGCTGAGGAAGGGGAACCAGCCGCGGGGGCAGCCGCCGCTCGAGGGGCCGGGTGGCGGCGGCAGGGAGGGCCTCACGGCCGTGGCATTGCTCCGCTTGCAGATGTAGGGCAGGGCCGTCAGGCACTTCTGGTCACCCCAGTCCTCTGCGGAGAGGGACAGGGCGGGCACAGCTGCGTCTGAGGGCGCCACAAGACCCTGCCCGCCGCGCAAGGGGCCGCGTGCTGGGTTTGTGCCCTCCAAGTTCCCCATGCCAGGCGCGATGCCAGGGCCAAGCAGGGCGCTTGCCGGAGTGCCCGTACCATGGGTGGCTGCTCACCTCTGCTGGCCGTCATGTAGACACACTTCTTGTCCTTGCTGACGGGCCGTGGCTTGCCCGGCGCCCAGGAAATGAAGTTGAGAAGGGAGCCGTCGGACCACCTGGGAGAGGCAGCGGGATGAGCACGGAGCAGCAGTCGCGCGGCCAAGCTGGGAGCGCGCGGAACTGCTGCCCTGCTCTGGGCGAGAACCCGGCTGGGCTGCAGCATGTGCCACCATGAGCATCCCCCGGCCACCCGCACCATCGGCAGCGCTGCCGGGCAGGGCCAGGAACCCCCGGGACTCCCACTTACTTGAAGCGCCCGTCGTTCTCGTAGGTGTGCAGCCCGATCCACCAGTGCTGCTCCTGGCCCCTGGAGAACTGGCAGAGCCAGGGGGAGACGTGGGCGCTGGGCAGGAGGCAGCGCGGGCACTTCCCACCTGCCCCTGCACCGGAGCTCGCTGCAGAGGCCATGCCTGGCTCCAAGGATCTGCCCTAGCCCTCAGGACTAGCCCCAGCTGGAGCAAACCCACTGTACTCAGAGCCCCGACGCTACGGGGATGGGCCAAACACAGCACGGAAGGAGCCRGATAATCATAACATGGATGAGCCATGGGAAACTGCCTGGAGCAGCCGCCCACCGGCTCCATGGAGGCCCCATCCATCCCCTCCTACCTTCTTGAGGTTCTGGCCCAGGAAATCCAGCTCGGCCTGGTTGTGCACCGAGACGAGCTCGGCCTGGAACCAGGTGCAGATGCGCTGCGCCTGCACCCACGTGGAGTGATGCTCGAAGAACTTGTACTCGGCGTCCTGGTATTTCACCCACTCTTTGCTGCCTGTGGGCAGGGAGGCGCTTGAGACATGGCCCTGCCACACTATGCTCCACGGATGCTGCCACACTGGAAAGAGCTCCCCAGAAGCAGGGAAAGTCGCTCCCGAGCCTTGGCTAGGACGCCTGGACCCCCGTCCCAGCTCCCACACCAGCTACAGCAGCACGTTCCCAATCACGCCCCAGCAGGGAGCTGGATGCCCGCACGGTTTGGAGAGCCCAGGACAGACGATGCCCCGGAAGGGCAAAGCGCACGTGGACGGGCAGAGGGAGAGGGCAGAGCTGGGGCTCCACGAGGGGCTCCTGTCAACGCACCCTGTGTCGTGATCTCCGGCTCCTTCACGTCGGCACCTGCAGAAAGGGAGAGGGTCATGAGCTGGGCTCCTGCCCCAAAAACATGCTCAGAAAGTTGCTACTGCCTCCTAACGGGGCTGCTAACAGGGCTGTAGCATGAACGTTTTGTCCTGGCCTCCCCATGTCCTTATCCAAAATGCCTGGTGCTCTGCTCKCCACGCATCAAAGACACAGCTGATACATCCCCAAAAAGCTCCTGTTAGCCTGTTGGGAAAGAAATCCCTTCCCTAGGCTCAGCATGGGAACATATAGGAAAGCTTAAACATAACCACGTGCTCATTTTAGGGAAAAATCACACACTTGCAGGCATTTTCTAGGCAAGCCGATGGGCACTGGCAGGCAAAAGCTGTGACCCCGCGGCAGCGCTTGGCGGTACCTTTGGGCAGCTTGCAGATCCAGTCCAGCTGGGACTCGCACTGCATCGGCACCCACTGCAGGGAGGCCAGGTCCAGCACGGCGCAGTCGCGGATGTCGTCGTCATCGTAGTTGCTGCGTTCAAAGTTGTGGTAGAAGAACTGGGCACGAGAGAGAGGGGCAGGGTTGGGGCTGATCCAATCTGTGATGGCGGCAAAGCCGGCCCTTGCAACGGGTGTTTTTGCCCATTTGCAGCATGGGTGGGATCTTCCCACTGGAGCAAACGGTGTTGAGCCGTCCCAGGTGGCTGCAAAAGCTGCGTGTGCTGCCCTCGCCACGGCCCCAGAACAGGGCACCGCTCACCCCCAGCCCGTCGCTCCAGCGCCAGCTCCGGTCTCCCGCTGGGTCCCGCCGGTTCAGGCCCATCCAGAACCAGTGCTGCTCGTGGATCTCCGGCTCCGCTTCACTAGAGGAAGCCACAGGGAAGTGGTGAGAATGGCCCAGCCCTCTGATTTGGGCTACATTTACAAAACACAGAATCCCAGAAAGGTTGAGGTTGGAAGGGATCTTTAGAGATCAGCCAGCRCAGTCCCTGCTCCAGCAGGGACACCCAGAGCACGGGGCACCCGGGCGCATCCAGGTGGGTTGGGAGATCTCCAGAGCAGGAGCCTCCATCACCCCTCTGGGCGGCCTGGGCCAGGGCTCTGTCACCATGTCACTTTTCTGGGGAATTGCTTGAGACACCCACTGTCCCCAGGAGCCCTAATGGCAGGAGGCAACACAGGCTCTCTGCTCCACACTTCCTCAGGAGYGGAGCTTCTGAAACCTGGTCTCTGCCCCCAAATCTCCCTGCTTTTTATGCATTTCTATCACGTCCCTCCCAGGAGCAGGGATGTGCTCACCCAAAGATCTTGTTGAGGGTGCTGGCCACAAAGTGCTCCTCCTCGTAGCTGCCCAGGCTGAGCAGCTGGGCACCCAGCTCCCGGCAGAAGTCCTGCGCCGCAATCCATGTCTTCTTCTCTTGGAGCTTGTCGAAGTTAAACACCTGACCAGGGAGAAGAGGCAGCAGAGAGGGCTCAGGACCAGACACAGATCCTGGGCTGAGACTTCCAAGGTGGCGAAAGCCTCGGTGGCGGCAGGGTCTTGCAGGGCATCCTTGCTCCGTCCCAAACGCTCGCACTGAGCTTGGTTCCTACCGTGCACACTGAGCTGGGCGGCTGTGATGCCTCCAGCGGGCCCGGAATCCCATGGGACAATGGATCCCCAGGCTGCTATTCCCACTCTGGATCTGCTTCTCCAGCAGCAGAGCTTCTTGCCCACCCCGGTGCAGCACAAGGCTCTGCACAACCGGAGCTGCCCTGGAGCCTGCCGCTCCCAAGGAAGAGGAGGGGGGAAGAGGGTGCGAAGGCCCCCACGGAGCTCTGTGCCAGGTACCTTGTAGCAGTGGCGTAGTTTGGCGTCAGAGCTCCAGCCCTGGGGGCAGGAGCCGGCCAGGCTGGGCGTGGGGAAGGGCGCCGGCAGCTCGGGGTTCACCGGTGTGCCCAGGTTCTGCCGGCAGATGTACTTGGCCTTGAAGGTGCTGCAGTTCTTCACCTCCCACAGCCCCATGGAGCTGCCAGTGGCCAGGGCCACGCAACCGCCTTTCCCGTAACCTGCAGCACTCGCAGAGACACGGGGGCCTCAGGACCCAGCCACGTGGGCCGCCCTGCCCCGAGCAACATCCCGGCTTGCCCCAGCATCCCCCACCCTGCTGCCACGGGGGCTTCCCGGCCCCCTTCCCCACGGAGTAGCGGTGCCAATGGGCCAGGACGCGCCGTACCGGGCTGGTCCCGGTTCCAGTGGGTGTAGGTGACCTCGTCACCGCTCAGCCAGTGGAAAGCGCCCGTCTCGTTGATGTCCTGCAGGGCCGTCCAGAAGTACTCGCTCTCCCAGCCATAAATGAGGCTGCTCACGTAGGCCTGCTCGAACCTGCCGGGGCAGCCATCCTTAACGAACGCCCGCACTTAACGAACAYGCAGTGCCACACAGCTCCACCAACACCTCACCTGTTGGTGATGGTGACCAGTGTGGAGCCATAGTCGGAGCAGAGCCGCCGCGCGTCGCCATAGGGCACACGGTCCTCGCCCAGCCAGTAGCAGGAGGGGCTGTGCCACTTCCAGCCCTGCAGGAGAGCAGGCCACAGGTGATGCTCCCACGGGGCCCACAGCCACATCCCTCCACGGCCACCGCCACGGCCCCTTCATTGGGAGGTCTCCGGCTGCCCCGGCCCCGCTCGCAGAAGCAACGCGGTGCCTTCGGAAGCAGTGTGCGCAGGGGAGCACAATCCTCTCCTTGTGCCGAGCGGGAGCAGGTCCCGCCGCAGCCGGCTTTAATYACCCGGCGTGTTGATGTTGGAGCCTCTCCGAAGCCAGAGAAACAATAGGGCTCATTCTCTGCCAGGGGCAGGAGGTGGCGGGGGGCCGGCGGGGCCTCGCGCACCCACAGCTCTCCACAAAGGTCCCTCCGGCTGCGCCGCACACGACCTGGGCTGATCCCCTATGATGCTGCCACACGGGTGCCCAGGATGGGAACCCGGGCTCAGAACGGGGTCCCCAGGTCACCCTGAAGGGACCTGTGACAAGCCCAGGGGTTTGGCATCAGCACAACTACCCCACGCAGCCATCTAGAAATGGTCCAGGACGGGACCATCAAGCCCAAATGCTGCCTCCAGGTCTCATTCTGTCCCCAGCCAAGCAGGATCCCGCTGCCTCTGGCACCCAACACAACATCTCTCGGCTTGGCCACGGGGAGCCCACACAGAGCTGCTCTTGGGTCCAAGTGCTGGTCAGTGCAGTCCAGCTGTCCGCAGCCAGAGCCACCGGCAGCCACCCACTCCGTGAGCTCGGTGAGCCCATCCCAGGCCACACTCACCTTCCGGCACCCGTGGTCGTCCTCCTCTTTCTCCTGGCTCACGCGACCGGGCTTTTTGCAGATAGAGGGCAGGGTCTGGTTGCATGGGCTGTCATTCCACCTCCCTTCCTGGACAACGTGGGAAAGAGCTCAGACCCATCCAGCTGGAATCTCCCACTTTCCCAACACAGGTGGGACCTGCAGATTTTCTTCCCCTGCAGCGAATCCCCAGGGCCACCATGCTGGATCCCTCCACCCGCAGCGGCTGGTGGCTTCAAAGCCAACCAAGTTGGGACCAAGCCCGGGCTCCCACGGGATGTCTCCTGCCGCCCTCGGCGTCACTGCCTCTCACCGGGCCCCAGATGGTCACGCAGTCCTCCAGGCTTTCACGGAAGTTGTTGGGCTCGAAAGGATGCCAGTAGGTGAACCTCACCGGTGTSCCGTCCGACCATTCGAAGTTCATCTGCAGCTTGAGGTCATTCAGGCCAATCCACAGCTCTTCCACGTCTGCCGAACGAGGAGGGCAGGGCTGGTTGGAGACCCATTTAGGAGGCAAMCCCCCCCCACCAGGCCCTGGTGAACCCCCCCCAGGAACCGGCTCTCCCCATGCCTCCGGCAAGATGAGATGAGGATGGTGTCCAGCACGGGGCCGGGACAGGGCAGTGTCACTGGCCTGTGTCTGCACAGTGAATTTGCCACCCCACATGGCCATGCCCTGCTCTTCCACGCCGAGCTCAGGCTCGCGCGGGGCTGCTCTCCCAATGACAGGGAGAAGGAGCTCGACTTGCAAGTGGTTACCCTAGCGAGGTGCTGGCAGCGGCCCCATGATAGAAGGCAGGACCCACAGGCTCCGTTCCAGTGAGCTACTGGTTTGAAACCATTCGCTCCAGCTGCATCTCACCATGTTCCCATCCCCATCTGCTCCCGTCCTGGGATCGTGGCCACGTCTCCCTTCCTTCCTACAWCCTCACAAACCTCTGCTCCATCTGCCTTAGCTCCTTTTAGTCCCAGCGCTGAGCAGGGACAAACTGGTGGGGCGCAGGAGCCCAGAGGCTGGCCAGAGAGTTTTGTGTTTTTATGGGAATAGGAAAACCCCAGGCTGCTAACGCCAGGGTGACAGATGTCACGAGCACGGAGCAGAGGGTAACGGTGGAGCTGCTCCCTATAAAGCTCTTCTGGGATCGCGACACGGCTAAGGACGGGCTTAGCAGCAGAGCTTCGCTCTTCCCTCATCCCTGCTGGCCCCGGCCGAGGTCCCACACGGAAACTCCCCAAGTATCAGCCCGGCCCAGACAGATCCCTGATGTGGGAACCTTCAACCCAGACAATTATGACTGGGCACTGATAGAACTGGAAAGAGAAACTTCAGAGGCCTTAAGCATGAGTTCACCGCTAACTTGACCTTCCTGCGGACGACAGTTTAACCAGGAGACTTGCACGTCCCAAAGAGATTTAGCAACAACAAAAGCACCAGCAGCCTCGTCCAGCAAGGTCAGCAGGAGTAGGGAGTTTTTTTCCCCTCTATATTTGCTATTTTTCTTCATTAAGCAAATGGGATTAGCGACTTTTGCAGAGGGGACTGTGCTGTTCTGCTGCCCTTGGAGGAGCTCTGGTGGACACGGAGGCACCGACCCCCTCTGGGCACCAGCCTGGGGACACCACTGTAAGCACCAACTGCAGCATCTACGAGGAGAGACACATTCGGGGCAGGGGTTCCTCGGGGCCAGGGGCCACCTCCCAGGCAGGACCGTCGCACTCCCCATGGCGTCCTAAAGCCCGTGCCAGGAGCCTCACCTTGCTTGACCTGCTTGGTGACAAACTCCAGCTCGGAGAGTGTGTGGATGCTCACGAGGTCGGCACCGCTCCGCAGGCAGGTCTTCTTGGCGTCCTGCCAGCTCTTCTTCTCTCCCACCAGGCGGTAGCAGTTGGACTGGAAGGGCTGCCAGCTGGGCTCGCAGTCCACCTTCACCTCCGACCACGAGTCTGCGGGGACCAGGCCGCCCTAGGGCTCTCCTCCCACCTCCTACCCTTTCCTTGGCCAAGGAAGAGACCCCAGGGACCCCCCGAAAGGACGCGGCCCACTTGGCTCACCGCTGGCGAAGGGGTCGGCAGTGGCATTGGGCTTCTTCTTGCAGACGTAGGGCAGGGCGATGCCGCAGTCGCGGTTCTGCCAGCCCCCGGCCGACTCGGTGCGGATGACGCCGCAGTTCTCCTCGCTGGGGTTGTCGGGCTGGTCTGTGGGGCAGGAAGCCGCGGTGAGCGGCGCGGCACCGAGCAAGCCCCGCCGCCCCCGCGGTATTGCCGGCCTCACCACTCTCCCAGTTGAGGTACTTGAGCGGCGAGTTGTCCGACCACTGCCAGCCACCGTTGATGTCCAAGTCATTGAGGCCGATCCAAAGCGTGGAGCTGTAGCCCGTCAGCAGCCCTGGGGCAACGCGGAGCAAGGAGCTGCTCAGAGCCTCCGGCCGCTGCCGAGTCCCCGTGGACTGAGCATGGTGCCATGAGGCCGCAGTCATGGCCAAGGACGCACATTTCCCCTGCGGTGGCTTCCAGACAGGAGGAACCACGTGCAGGACCTGACCACCTCCTTAACCCACCACCTCCCACTCGCGTCCTCCTGCGGGTTCTGCCATGGGGGTCTCCCCTGCGCCACACAAGGACATCACAGATGGCCATGCGACGGTCTTGGGGGAGACGTGGGCAGGGGGACCCCAGGCTCATCACCCCCGGCATCGCACCGTTGATGTAGGTCTGCTCGTGGATCTCGGTGATGCTCAGCAGGTTGGCTCCTTGTTGCTCGCAGCTGTTCCAGGCCTCCCGCCACGACAGCGTCGACTGGAAGTTGAACTGGTAGCAGCTGTTGGTGAGGTGGTCCTTGTCCCAGAAGGTCTCACAGTCATTGCCTACGAGGACGGAGCAGTGGGGACAGCAAGTGGGTGCCATGGACCCCACAAGAGAATTCCTAGTGTTTGCTCCTCCCGTGTTGGAGGAATCAGTCAGCAGGCTGGGAAAGACAGACCGCGCAGGCTAACAAGCCTGCTGGAGGCTCTRGAGAGGAGCAGATGGCCTTGAATATTGGCTTTCCTCCATCACGAGGGAAAGAAAAGAACAAAACTCAAGAGCTGAGATGTTGAAGAAGCGTCTGGGGCTGCCCCTGACCCTCAGGACACCCCATCCTGCTCTGACAAACACTATGGGGGCTCCCAGGAGGAGGCCCAAGACCAAAGCTGTCACCAAGAGCACGATGGAGGGAAAGTTCTCCGAGATCCCAGGAGCGAAGCAAGCCCAGGTGGGTGGGAAGGTCCAGAAGGGACCAATCTGGGCTCTACCATCCCCGCACTTACTCTTGATAGGGCAGAAGCCCCATCGTTCATCCACGCCGTAGTCCTGGGTTGTGGCGCACCAGAGGTGCCCGTCCTCACGGCCCGTGCTCGTGCACTCGTGGAACCACTGGTTGTCGTACTTGAAGGGGATGGTGCAGGGCTTCCCGTGCGAGTTACCCTGAATGGTGTAAATCTCTGCGGAGAAAGGAGACCCCTCTGGAAGCACCTGCCACGCGTGGGGCAGAGCAGGGATGAGGGACAAGGGCTCCCCGCTCAGGGACGCTGCTGTCCCCAGGACAGCTCCGCTTTCCACGTGCTCTCTGCTGACTTCAGTGGCAGTCGGGGTTGCCCCCAGCACAGCAGGGCCTCGCATCACATTTTAGGTCTGATCCCCTTACTTCGAGGTGCCACCAAGTGCCACGAAGCCACTAACGGGCTCTGCCTCGTGGGCACGCTGGGGGACTCGCATTGCTCCCACGCACGGGGGGCCCTCGGGCACGGGAGCACCCCGAGGGCAGGAAGCAGCGCGAAGGGGAACCCGCCCGGGCATTACCAGAGTAGGGCATGGAGCAGAGGTCCTCCTCGGTGCCGTACGTGCACCACGGCGAGCCGCGCGTCTGGTCGCCCCTGTCGGAGGCCGCCAGCGAGGAATTGGCCACGCGGGTGCCCAGGCGCTGCGAGAGCTGCTCGCCGAGCCCGCGGCAGCTCCAGCGCATGTTGACGGACTCCAGGTCGCACTCGTAGGTGGCCAGCGGGTGCTGGCCTGCCGTGGCGTTGGCCCCGTGCCATGACACCCCCAGGCACTGCATGGCGCCCACGTTGAAGAGCCGGTTCCTGGAGACCCATTTCCACTGCTGCGTCGGGGCGCTGGCGTTGCAGGCCTTGGAGAGCCTCACCAGCGAGTCCTTGGTATCCAGGCAGCTCTGCAGGCCCGTGTTGTAGATGAGGAAGACTTTGGACTCTGCGTGGCAAGAGGAGAGGAGGAAGGAAATGGTTAGTGCGAGGAGCCCATCACTTGGACATGTACGGGGGGACCCACCAAGAAGGAGGGGAGCGAAGCCCACTGAGGAGGAAGGTCTCCCATCATGGGAATCATTTGGAAAGCACTCTCTGGGGTCTCCTTTGCGTGATACAGACCATCTTGCCATGGGGAGGGAAGGAGAGGAGCAGCCTCCTGCATTTCTTCCCCTCTCTTCCACCCTCATCATCACCACTTCCCAAATTTGCATCCCGACAGGTAGTTACGGATCCCTCCACGGAGCCACATTACCCTCAGCCACTCCAGTCACCAGTGTTTTCTCGACACCCAAACTTGCATTAAAACCATTGGGACATGGAGGTATTGCTTCCCAGAGCCTGGGACAACACCTTTCTCCAGCAGACACCTCACAGCATCACCATTAAAGACACCCAATTTACTCAAGCGCAACTTTTTACATTAAAAAAGTGGCAAACGATGAGACAAGCTGATCAGACCACAGTCCTCACCAACCCGGCGCAGAACCAACACGCGTCCCACAGCGAGGCCCCGGCGAGAGCCGCATTCTCAGAACACTTGTTTTTCCAAAGTGACCCGTTTTTCACCAAAAACATCATGTGAGGCTAAATCCCACTCACGATCCCTTCTATATTTAGCTTTGGTTTGCTTTTCTTTTCTTTTTTCCTGTGTGGTTTTTTTGGTCAAAAAAAAGGGTTTCCATTTCCTCCTCCTCTGAAACTTCACCCCAGGGTTGCTACAGCCTCCGAAGCAACCAGCCCCTCAGGAGATTCGTGATCTTCCTGACTTGTCTCCACAAAACTAAGAGAGAGAAAAAAATAAAAGAAACATCGAAGGAGGAAAGCAGAAGAAGCAGCTTTTTGTTTGCTAGGTCCATCATGGAAATTTTTGTGCTCCTCAACCTGGCTTTAGGACAGAAATGAGCTGAAATTTCTCGGCAGGGATGACACCGGGGACAGCATCGAAGAAACAAAAGAGATGACTGAGCATCTTCCAGTTGGTCCTTGCAATAAATGGGCTCTATGCTGTGTGAAGCGGTCTCCAGAATCTGTCGGCCACCCCACACTTCCCAGCATGTGAATTTCCAATGGAATTTCCTGGTTGGTGCGCGGGATCCAAGAGCCGTGGAGCGAGTTTGCAGGAAAAGTGGTAGGAAGCAGCAGATCCTTCTCAGGGAGAAACATGAGGACGTGGCAAACATGGGAGGAAGATAAGGAGCGGGAAGAGCCCCAGAAGAAGCTGCCGGCTTCCCGGGCAGCAGGAAAAGACCTGACGGCTCCGGCTGCGGCCGCATCAGGGACTCCCATGGTGGAGAATCCCCCCGGGGAGCAGCACCACCTGGAGGGGCAGCGTGTCCAGGTCACCCGCGGACACCTTGGAGCAGCTCCCGCTCCAGAGCGCAGCCTGAGCCGCCTGCCTCCCTGCCCACTCCTTCCCCGGCATTTTGCAACGCACACTCGGAGGATCTGGGCTGAGGTTAAGCCCAAACCCCTTGGGGCAGCCACAGCAACACAAAGCCGACGCGGGTGCATTGAATGGATGCCCGTAAGTGATGCCGGGGTCAGAAATGAGACTCACCAAGCTGGAGAGGAAGGAGTTTCCCGGCCTCCTTCGCACTGTCATCCTGCAAACACGTCCATTTGGGGCTGAACCCCACCCTGAGTGTCCCGACAGCTCCGGGATGCTCCGAGCTTCGTGCACAAAAAGTGCTGCTCTCTCCAGTTTCCCTTGCACGGGCTAACAAATCCCCCCTGGGATGGCCACTAACTGCTCAGTAAACTTTAAATTAATTAAAGACGGGTCCCTTGCAGAGAAACAGCATCTGTGTGGGGTTCTTGGGGGCTCCTAGCAATCCGGGGAATGACAAAAATGTCGATGCGTCACCATCACCGCMCAGGCCAAATTAATTAAGAGGAGCCCTGGCTGCACTTGGAGAAATAGCAGGAATCGCTCGAGCAGCTCGCGGGGGAAGCGCCGTGGCGGCACCGGCCAGGCCCAAGTGCGATGGGAAGCGCCCCAGAAAGGCGGCAGGGAGGCACGAGGCGGTGGGAGCCGCGCTATGCCCGCGCGGAGCTGGCGCCCGCGGACCCACCGTCCGGCTGCCACGAAGGCCGCTTCAGCCGGCGGTAGCTGTACTGCTGAGCAGCCATTTTCTGCTTTTCTGGAGCTTTTTGGCTACAGGTTTCCCAAGGAAAACAAAAAACAACAAAAAAGTCCCGCACGATCTGCAGACATGTGCAGGGAGCCACAGCATCAACCTGTGCTCGGGCTCCGGAGCCGCGTCTCGCAGCAGCAACTTGCCAGCTACACCGAAAAGCTCCTTCTTTTGTGCAGATGCAGCCGGGGCGTGGGGCTCACCGCCCAGCATCCATCCCGGCGGAAAACCAAAGGGAGAAACCTGCGTATTGGGCCCCGTGGGCCACCCGGCGCCGTGTGGCGCCGCCACCATCCGCGGTGCCCCAGCACAGGGTCAGGGCGACAGCTCCGCTCACGGGTCGGGGCAACGGCTCCGCACAGTGACACCCAGAGCAATAAATCTCCGTCCCTTTTCCCTTCCTCTGGCGGCTCTTGCGCAAGCAGCTCATGGGGCTGCAAAGACAGCGGGTCCGCGGGGTCCCCAGTGCCCATCAGGACTAGGTCACTATTAAAAGTCAAAATTGCTTCCCCGCTCTCCTTTTCCTCAATTCCCAATTCATGGGGAATCGGCTACACTGGAGGAGCGCTTTGAACAGCACTCACTGCCCTGCTCACTGCAAGACCGGCCCAGCTGCCTCTTTAGACTGAATCACCCACAGCATTAGGAGTAATAAGCGAAGAGGATGCGGTGCCCAGGTGCAAGGACGCACCCTGGGGAACAAGAGCATGTTTTGCCCAACAGAGTCACGGTCAGGGGTGGCTGCTGAACTCGGCTCCTGGCTGCCGCAGCCAGAGCCAAGACCCTCCAGGCAGCCAAGGCTCTGACCTCCGCCAAAATCTACAGATCCAGGCGCTAGAGGCGGCTGCAGGAGGAGGGCTTGGAAAGTGAGTCACGTTAACCCTGTGGAGCCCGCGGGCTGCCGCAGCCGCCCCGCTGCCCCCAGCACGCCCGCCCCACACGGGCGTTTCTTTCCTGTTCCGAACTCTTCCCAAATTTCTCCCTGCCGAACCCGTCCCAAGTTTCTCCCGCCCACGTGTCCCAACTTGGCGCCAGAGCCGCTCTGGACCCTGCTGCAACATGGAGCCTGCAGACCAAGACGGGCGCCAACAAGACAGGCCGGGGGGGGGGCATTTGTTATTGCTAGGGTAAAAGTCACTCGGTTTTATCTTTAAAAAAAAAAAAAAAAAAAAAAAAAAAA
>NW_020454328.1:162309-205137 GCF_003342845.1 Nothoprocta perdicaria | reverse complement strand
AAAAAAAAAAAAAAAGGAGAAAAAAATAGAAATAGTTTAAAAACTAGCGAGTCCCGCGGCCGGGAGCTCCGCTCCGCGCTCGGCGGCCGCGCGGCCAGAGCCGCCGCCGCCCGCGCTGCACAAAGGCCCCGCGTCGCCGGCTGCGCGCGGGGGCGGCTCCCGGGTCGGCGCCGGAGCCGGGCGGCCCGGGGATGCGGCGGCTGCTCCAGCCCCGCTCGAGGGCCGCAGCTGCCCTCAAAATGACCGTCGAGGCTGCAAGTCACTATCAAACCGAAGGGTGGGTGACCTGTCGGGTGCTGGCCCGGCCCTGCTGCCAGGCGCCACTAAGTCACCCAAGGAGCGCGGCTGCGCTGCGAGGGACAGCAGAGGGGCCGCTTCCCGTGCCAAAATAACCAGGTCGCTGCTTCCCCATGGAGGACGAGGCTCCAGGACGGCCTCGGAGCAGTGAGCCCTCCAGGGAGCCCAATTAGGCCCGACCTCATCCGCGCTGCTGTGGATTTTCTTTAAGCCCTAGATTATTTTTTAATTGATCTGGAGCAACAGTCCTGGAGCCCAGGAGCTGCTCCACAGGGAGCAGGCGCCAGAGTGGAGGATCCCAGCCCCAAATGCCGGGGTTGGGACGGTGCGGGCGGTCTCGACATCCTCCGGCCGGTGCCTCCCACACAGCTTCGCCTTGTGCAGCTGGAGGAAATGTATCTTCCCCCATCCCCTTGGGACCTCTGGGAGCTCGCGCCGACATTTTTGTCACCCAGGAGCTTCTACCAGACACAGCCGCTGTCACCGGGGCACTGCTCTGGGGAGCTGGATCCCAGGACGGCCCCTGCCACAAGAGCCCCAGGAGTTGGGGGGCTCTGTGCGCGTGCTGGGAATGCTGGCAGGAAAGGGGTCTGGGCGGGATATTTGGCTTCTCCTACAGAAATCAGGAATTAAATGTTGCCAATAGCCCGGGTAGAAAAATCCTGCAAGGCTTCAGGGCCCTGTGGTGATGGGGGAGGCTGCGGCGCCAGAGCTGCTGGTCCCTCTTCGTCCCTCTGCATTGAGGACAAGCAGGAAGAGGCTCCAGGTCCGGCCTCGTGGCCGGGGCTCATGGAGGGGCTGGAGAGGGCCAGAAGTGGGGGGCCGTGGGGAGCTGCTCCCCTCCCTTTTCMTCCTCCTTTAAAACACGTGGGCTGGGGAGGGTGGTGGGAATCGGCCCACGCCCTCCTGAGGAGGATCCCCACACGCAGCAGGACGGGGCCCGGCGCCGCGCAGCCCTCCAGGCCAGCTGAGCTCGGCCCGCACGTTATTTATGAGATCCAGATGTGCTCGCTTGGCGCTGCCACGAGGAATTGCAGGGCGCACCAGATCCCAGCCCTTCCAGCATGTCCTGAGGCCGTGAGGGCCACAGTGGCCCTGGAACAGCCCAGGGCCCGAAAACGGGGATGGGGTCTGGGAGATGCAACTGCTGTTCCCACTGCTCTTCCGTGTGGGAGCAGCACATCTCAAAGGGAAGGCTCCAGGCACCCAAGAACAGCAGCACAGGGAGATGCCGACTCCTCGCTAACCCCGAGCGCGGCTCCAAGCACTGGGCCTTGCTTTGCTGCTCCTGCAGCCCTCTGACCCTGCAGGGTCCCACGGGGATGGAGCCTCTGGCTGCCCGCGGTGCTGGCCAGGCCAGGGGAGGCACTGAGGCCGGCGCAGCTGCACGGCCAGGGGCTATGGGGCGGGAGTGTCACCGGCCTTGGCCGCGCATGGGACTAGTCTTTAAAAGGCTCCTTGGAGCCACCACCGAGACCGAAGTGAGGAGGGAGGCCAAGCTGCAGACAAAGGACAGAGGAGGAAGAGAAAGGAGGAAGCTGGAGGCTGCAGAGAAGGGAGCCAAGCTGTAGGATGGGATCCGAGGCGCGGGACGGGGCCCAGTGCCCCTGTGGCTCCCTGGGCTGCACACGCCGGCCGCGTCTCCCGCCTCGGTGGTGCCCGCCCGGAGCTGATGCACGAAATAAGTTTTTCTCGCTGGCAGCTCCGGCTCCGCACAAAGGCCTCCTTGTGTCCGCGCTCGCGCTGGGAGCACACGGAGGGGTGGCTGCGGCTCCACGTTTGCTTGGCCTCTCACCCCAGCGCTGCAGGGACGCCCGGGGCTCCCAATGCAGCCCCGTTCACGGGGCATCTCGAGGGAAGGCTCAGCTGCGTTCGGTGCAAAATGACTACCCAGGGATGCGATAAATCAGGCCAAAGTCCCCAACTGTGGGCACAAGGCAATACCTGGCCCAGAGGGTTCATGGGCAGCGCAGCCGTAATGGGGCTCCCCGAGTGCTGCCGCTGCTGCCTCCCCGGGCCTGGGTGTCGTCGCCAAAGCTGGAGCACTGGAGCACCGASCAGGAGCCCCTGCGGGCAGGGCGCCGAGCGTCCCCGGGTGCCGCCTTCACACCCAGCTCGCAGCCCTGCCCCTTGCACGAGGAGCGGCGGCTACGACCCGCAGCCGCTGCGCGGGAACCGGCTGCTTTCTGCGCCGCGCGGAGCGGGGCCCGCGCCGCCCTACCCGGGTAGCCGCCCACAGAGGCGCCGACTCCGACTCCTTGTCTCCCAACTCTCCCAACTGACAGCCAGGTGTTTGTCCAGGCGACAGTGCCGCTCTAGGAGGCTACAGGTGCTGCAGCGGGACCGTCGCGCTCGTGTCACCGGTCCAGGCAGGAGACAAGAGGAGGTCAACGCCAACCTACATCCACAGCCACTGCTCTCAACCACCACCCTCTAAAAACCCTGGGCAACAATCCCCGTGTGGACATCTCTCCGTTGCACCCCGCTGAGTTGCACTCCGCTCCCGAGTGCATGGAGCCGCACTCAGGGATTCTCCCGCGGAGCCCCCTCTGTCCCCTCCGTGCCCATCCCGTCGTGAGTGCAGCGTGGGCCGCGCCATGGAGCTCGAGCCATCACCGCCAACACGCAAAGAGCACGAGTCAAGCACAAAGCAGATCAGTTTCTTAAAACTTATTTTAATATCCATGTCTCATCTGTTGGGTAGAGCCAAAACAGTCTGGCCTGGTTTTAAGTTACAAATTCTTCATACACTTTAAGTAAATGAACAGTGTGGCGAGAGGGGCTGTTATGGGCAGTGAAACCCGCAGTAACAGGGTGGGCGGCGCAGGCAGGAGCCCCCAGGGGGTCACGGCCGCCGCCACAAATCCAAGCGGAGCCCACCGAGGGAACGGCCCTTCCGCGGGCAAGAACCACCCGCGCCGGGATCACGCCGCAAACAGGAAATGAATCCTGGGAATTCTCCGCTAGGCGACCCCAACCCCAGATTCGGCAAGCAGGAGGAAGCGGCACCTCTGCTCCTGCTCCGCTCGCTAACAGTTAAACTTCCAGAAGAAGCCAGGAGGGATGGAAAAGGCTCCGCCACGAGGGCTGAGCATTTAAAGATGCAGCTTTGCTTTTCTTTGCATCCAAACTGCAGCTTAGAGACCACCTGAATGCAGCTGCAAGTGAATGTGTCCAATTAAAAGCCCAAGGGTCACTACAAAAATAGTAATTAAAAAAAAGAAAAAAGAAAAAAAAGCAGCAGTTCTGCACTTCCCAGGCCCACAATTCAACTTCCCCAGATTCCTCCTTCGCCCAAGTTAAGCACAGGGCCCAGAAGGGCTTCGGTGCCGGCCCCTAACGGAGGCCGGAAGACCCTCGGAGGCTGCTGGGGGTGGGGTGGGGGGTGGGGGGTGTCCCCAGGCCCCACACTGGGACCGGGGCTGCCCGGGGGGACCAAGCTCCCCCCAGCAAACTCTGCTCTCCAACACTGCATCTTTAAATATTCCTGGCCCAGGGCTCCTGCCACATGTTCCAATGCTCCAACCTGGCTGCCACATGTTCAATGCATTTATTTTTTTGGTGTTTTCAGCCTTCCTTCAACGTGGGGAAAATACAGGGCCCGATGGGGACAAGCGGCTTGTTCCACAGGGGCAGGTTCCTGCCGAAGGGGCGGAGACAGAAGGGGGACAAAAAGCATTAGGGTGGCTGTCCCCTCACAGGACACGTCTGCTTCCCTGTCCCCTGGGCTGGGAAAGTCAGCGYGTGCGGGGGGGAAGCGCTGGGGGAGAGGGGAAGGTTCCTGCGGGAGCCCCGGCGCAGCAGGAGCCCGCCGGGCACCTCAACAAAGGAAAATCAGCACTGCAAATAAATAAAAAAGGTGCAACCGTTGAGAGGGAGCAAGGAAGCAGCAGCTGAAAAACCCGGGGCCAGCGGAGCACAGGGCACTTACGGGGCCTGTTCTGCTAGTGGCTTCACATCCTCCTTAGGAAGGGGCCTATGGGAAGGGAGGGCAACCCCCAGGGGTGCAGAGCGCTGCCCCGCCCTGGCACRGGCTCTGCCTCCGTCCTGCTGCTGAGGGTTTCACTTGAAGACCAGAAAACTGTTTTCTTCCAAAAAAAAAAAAATCATTATTTTAAAAAACTGAAATTAATTACGGGTAAAACACTAACTCTAGTGCCATGAACAGGCAGGATCAACTTTTTTTCCCCTCCAAAGGGCAAAGAGTCATATACCATCCCCAGCTGAACCTTGGTGCTTCGAGCTTTTCAGGAGATGTTACCTAAATTTTATTAAAAGAAAAAGAACAATGTTTAAATATCCACACTGGACTAGCCCAGTCTTTTTCCACAGTCCACATTCTTCATATGAAGCACACACCGCGTCCTGGATTCCCCAAGGCTGCATGTTCAGAAGTTCACAGTACATGGAACCATGTCTTTTTTTAAGCTTAGTTTTTTTTTTCTTTCTTTCTTTTTTTTTTTTTTTTTCTTGAGTTTCCCCTCCTTGCTCAGAGCAGCCACCCTTTGTGGTCATTTAGCAGATAAACCTCAAGCCAATTCCTATCCACATGGCTTGGCCTATGATGCCAAAGGTTTTCTTGATGAGAGTTGATGTTGTCATGCTCTATGGATGGAAAAAAGCAAGAGAAAAAAAGCACCTGGTAGAGGTTTCTTGAGACCCTTGCGGATTCCTCTATTCCAAAGCTGTTTCCGAAAATCTTTTTTGACGGTTTCTCAAGCAGTTTTTGGCCTATTACTCTGTCTCAGTTTGAAGAGCTGTTATTGGATGATCCAGAGGTTGAGGCAATGGCAGCTCCAGCTGGGCTGCTTGTGGATACAGATTTGCGGATATGAGGCAGCAAGTAGGGGTCACAGGCCAGCTGCTGGACATCTATCCGATCTTCCTTTCGGTAGGCCAAACAGCGTCTGATAAACGCCTGCAGACAGCCCAAAGGCAGAGAGAGAATCAGCAACACTCACAGAAACAGGAAGTTTTCTTTCATAGATAATTCTGTGGGAGCTGAGCCAATGTGACAACCCCAACGCCGAGATCTCTTCCCAAGGGACTGCACAGACAACCCAGGTCTTAGGGCAGAAACTCATCTTTTTGTCATGAAAAAGCAGGAGGAGAGGCACATGCCGCACTGCACTCAATCCTCCGAGCAACAGCCACAACACAGTGAGGCCACAGACTCCTCTGTAGGAGACAGGCCCTAAATACGGATCTTCTTCCCACATTTAGGGAAGGAGCTGCCAGGGCAGGTTGCTGGCGGGTGCACACAGCGGGATCAAGGCTGCTGCAACCAGACTTACCTTTGCTTCTGGTGTGACTACTGGCTTTGGAGGGAACTGCACCTCGGTAGCTTTCAAGATTGTGTTCTCCTGCAGAATATCTTGTTGTGACTGGTTGTGGCCAAAGGGCTACCAAAAAAAGAAGAGACAGTTGTTAAAGTTGACAGAAGGCCTTAAAAGACCCATAATGCTACTGTTTATCATCACTTGACATCACCGCTTTCCGGGCAAGGAGCCCACGCACGCAGTGCAAGTGCTGCAGATTCCAACCTGATGAGCAGGACACACTGCTCCTGTGCTTGAATCGAGCAAAGGGGCTGAGCTGGAACAGGGGCAGATGCGACTCCTGCTCGGAGGGAGCCGACCAGCTCCCACACCTACTAAGTCAGCAAAAGGCTCCTCATCTAAGCAACCTGCCAGGAGATTCGTCCTCCGTCACTGCCGGGCTGGTTCTACCATCTGTCTGACACTACCAGGCCAGCCCAGCATGTTTGGCAGCCCAGGCCTTCACAACAGTCATTACCAAGAGGTCATGGAACACAAGCACTGATGAATCTCATCCCACTCCACCCACTCTCTTCCGCAGTCAGAAGACACACTCGGCTCTCCTCAGGACAGGCATCTCCTCCTCCAGAATGCTCCCTTCCAAAAACCATTCCCAAAGCTTCCAGGGTAGGACTTTCTACGAAGCTCTTGCTTTGGAAGGGCTGCAGCTGATGAGCAGTATCAGGTTCGATGGGAACTGAAAGCATCACACAACATGGCCATGCAAAGAACCTCAGGCATCTGGTACGCTTGTGCTGCCCTTGAAGGCCTCAGTGGCAAGAAAAGCTCTGCAGAGCACTGCTTCTAAAGGAACTGTCACCCAGGGGTAAACATAGCTAGTAAATTCTCCCTATCTCATTAGCTTGGGCTCTGGCCTAGAACTCATGGCAAGGGGACAAAGTGGAAGCAGCAGCTTCTAAGTCTAGGGAGGAGAAGGAAGTAGAAGCCAGGGCTGCCTCCCARGAATTTGGGAATCACCACTAAGAATTGGTTAAATGCCTCCTTACCTTTCTACCATAGAGACACTGATAGAAAATGACTCCCACTGACCAGACATCAACTTTATTTGAAATCTTTGGAGGCTCTTTCCCAACCACAAAGCATTCCGGTGGCAGATACCTGGTTGGAAGGAAGCAATAAGTCAGTCATATCATCTGCAAATGCATTGAGTCATTTAACACAGAAAAAGAGACAAGCTTCTGCAGGCAGACGTTAGCTTGGAGTTCAAATGACCTAATTCTGATTCTTTCTTTTCCATTTATGCTTGGGCCAACATCTCCACTGTGCATCACTTTCCTGAAACAGTGAACTCACAAGAGTCTCCAGACCTCTATGGTCTAAGCTGGTCAGCACAGTGCATTTCCTTTCACCAGCACATAAAACAATCCCAATTACTTTTATCTTTAAAATGGGCATTTGTTGTTGAAAGGCCTTGGCCAGCAGTTTCGCAATGGAAACGCTCAGCCAGCGCTGAGGCAGCGACAACACTTGGCATTGGGGATGAAATACTGCTGAAAACATCTTTCACATGACACTTGATTGTGAAGCTGTGACTACACAGAGTACAAAAGAGGTGAATCTTGCAGCAAGATTTAACCCCATGGCTCTCTGTGAAATTCTCTCATGCTGGAATTCTCTTTCCATCTCTCTGACCCGTCGGTATTTCCATCGTACTCTTCACCTCCTCGCCTACACTGGTGATAGTGCCACTGCGCACTGTGAAAAACTGCCAAGCTCCTCTCCAGGGTTGGCTTTCGGCAACGTGCAGCACATGCAGTTTTGCATCAGGACCTTTGAATAACAGATAATTTTCAAATGTGTAAACACCAATCCCCTGGAAAGCAAAAAGCTGCCAGCCTCAAAAAGGAGCCATGTGTGACAACTGAGCAGGCAGTTTTTAGTGATTCAAACCTCCAGTGTCTCAAGCTGCCACAGACAATGGCAGCACATACAGAGCTGACAGGCATCCAAAGCTGTTTGTAAACTATTTTTGATCTCAAACTTGCAAGAGCCCCCAGGCGACACTTACCAGTAAGTACCAGCCCCCTGCGATGTCAGTTCCATGCCATCAACAGAGTTGTAGCTGTCATCATCCATGATTTTGGAAAGTCCAAAATCTGTGATTTTTATCTCTCCACATGCAGTACCATTGACTAGAAGAATATTACCTAAAGGGGAGAATTAAAGAGTTTCTTAGGACACACACGCAGCAGAAAAAGGCAGCAACGAAATTGCACTGAGCTCCAGCACCCTGTATGAGAAGACAAGCACCCTGCAAACACAGAGCTGCAGCAGCCTGTGGCGGATGTTTTAACATCAAGTACGGAGAACTCAGCCCTCAGCAAGGGCTGCAACTTGTCTGCTCATCCCTGAGCAACTCAAACGCAGCATTAGTTGGAGCCTTTAGACTTGAGCCCTCCTCTCCACATCAGCTCGGTGGCCACGCTGTTTTGCTCCCTCCCAAAAAGGACTGGTCCTGTTCAAAGGGCCGGTCAAAAAGGGAGAGAAATGAGAGAAGTGCACACATGTGCACACGCACAGAGCTGCCCAGGCGTCCTGACTTGCCCTGGACTCTTAGCAGCCAGAAACCCTCCCCTTCCTAGCACTGTGCTCCTAGTGCTCCCCAGGGTCTTGCTAAGCTCAGACAGAACAGTTACTGCTTAGGGAAAAGCCTTTTATGAATCCATCAAGGATCACACAGTCGGATCCTCACAGTTCCGAGCCTCCAACAAGGCAGCAGATCTGTGCACCAAGGCAGCAGATGAATCTATTTTAGACAGCTGTGGGCAGAGCTCTGCAGCATGCCCAGGCATCGGCTGCAAGAAGAACAGGGCAACAAAAACCTAGTGCAACAGCACCACCTCCTGCACACAATCCTCGTGCTCAGCAAGGCAAACCACAGAGAACTGTCTGTGGAGGCAGCTGCATTTTACTGCATTAGCAAAAGTCAGGCAGCTGATACACATGCCCCTAATCAAACCTGAGAGCACTCCCATTTTGCCCTCCTGACTCCCCACAGTGCTAGAAGGGAAACTCGTAACAACATGAAGACATGAGAAGCACTGCTGAATTCACAGGCAGACATGAGCAAACACAACTGCACAGCACTTCCCAAAGTGCAATATGAAATCATATACTTCATTCAGATGATGATTACACAAAGAAAAGAAAGAAGAAATACTAGTAATTATGTGAACTTCTACAAAACAGCAGCAGAAACTCACAGCAGCAGCAGAATATAAGCAGGACACTGAAAACCAAACACAGATGCTGGCAGTTCACGTTCTCATTCTAAATAAGGAGGCTTCTTTTTCTAGATGCTACTTCCTTCTTTCATGTTGCAACTCTGGGAGACAACAGCCTTTCCCAGCACTTTCTATGTATTTCAGCTCTTCCTTGTTGCAAGTTCATCTCCCCAGCCAGACCTGTCTTCTATTTAACAGTCTGACCAGACAGACTTCCCTCAGTTACTTATAATTCATTACCTTTTATTAGCATCCTTAAACACATCAGTCAGCAGCACAACTTACCTGGTTTAAGGTCATAGTGTATGATGGGAGGTTTGATTTCATTTAAGTATTTTAAAGCATTCACAATCTGCATGATAATGGATCGTGCCTCTTTCTCTGACATTAACTTGTGCTGTTTCAGGTAGAAGTCCAGATCATTTCCCTCACAGTATTCTAACACTGTACAAAACCTAAAGGCAAAACAGTAATTGTTGTAATTAAAAACAKAGAACACTTTGTGTTGCTTCTCCTTAAGAGACCATTTGGTCAATATATTAAAATTAAAAGCCCTGCAGCTCTTTCTGAAGATATGACACTAGGAGAACGGTCCTCAATATTCAATAGTGCAATGGCCTGAGATTCCCAATTTAGTGATAGGATCAGAAGGAGACAGCAAAACTAATCAAGGCACGTGCCTAAGACAACTAAAAAGCAGGATTTAGTAGTGGGACATCACGTCTGACCTAATATGGCGCACTGCTTTTAAGTCAGCATCTCTACAGAACTGATTTATGCAGAAATAGTCCAAGACTGCAGGGTGGCCTGCAGAATGGGTATGGACCCTCCCCGGACTCTCCTGGGAAGCTTTATTAGACCAAACATTTTGTAATCAGTGGATTAAACCGGCACACAGCAACATAACTTACGAGTCGGTATCCAGCGAAAAGTAGTCATATAGCTTAACTATTCGAGGATGATCCAGTTCTTTGTGAATTCTGTACTCTCTACACGCATGTCTGAAAATAGGAAAGTCTGGGCATTAATCATACAAGTAACTTAGTTCTGAGTTCTGTGGCTAGAGCAATACTTTGCATTAGAGAAGAAATACTGCTGAAAACATCTTTCACGTGACACTTGATTCTGTAGCTGTGACTATAGATAGTACTACAAGATTTACATCTTTTGTAAAATTTAACTATGGATTTTCATCTCATTGCACTGGAATTCTCCCCCAGGCATAGCACTCAGCAGTTCAAATTTAATCACAAACCCATGCACATTATCTAGACATCTTAAGAAAAGGCAAGCAAAAGAGGGGTTCAACAGTCCTMGAGAAACCAAGGACTCTGAGTGCATCTTGAACGCTGGCAAAACTACAAAACAACTAATGCTGATTAATGGCACTGGCAACCGAAGTAGAATAACCTCATAACAGATTGCTAAGCAATCCAAGATAGCTGAATACAAAAAAAAGCAGCAAGTTCTAGAAAAATTCTAGGATGCTCAACAGTTCAACCTCCAAGCCTTGATTCCAGCTTAGCTATTGCCAGTGACCTGCTGGGAAACTGGACAAGTACGACCACAGCAGCTCCGTTGGGAAGGCTTGGCTGCCACCCTGAAGTGCTCACTTGTTCCATGGCACTAAGAATCGAGCACTGCCAACAGCAAAAGGTTTCCTGTACCTCCCTTCTAGGCCATGACATACGTGCGTCCCTAATAAGCTGCAAAAGGACTAAGTACTCTAGGAACAAAAGAAGGGGAAGGCCATCTGAAAGTGCAGCGCTTGTGTGCACCTAAAGACAGGCATGGACAGAGTCTAGATGTCCTGGAGAGGAGAAGCCACTTTAACATCTTCCTCCTAGAGCATTACCACTGCTGCGAAACAGGTGTGCATGTGCACACCTTCCAGACACTGATAAACTGAAAACTTCTTCAACTCACCGGGACCCAGACTGGCTTTCTAAATGCAGTATAACATGGGAAAAAAGACAGCAGCCTGCTCACACTGGATAACCAAATACTCGAGCAGAGTTTGACAATGTAGCCCTCCGCTTTACAGCCTTACTTACTTGTGATAGTTTTCTTTCTTCTCATCTCTCCAGTTCTTATTTAACTGGTGTATTTTCACAGCTACATATCTCTGTTCTGTTAAATCAAAAGCCTGCAGAGAGAAGAGCTGAAAATCAGTAGGAATCAAAGCTTCAAGTTAATACTGCAAAAGCAGACAAGCTCCAACAAACCAACGTCTCCACCCAGGAAATCAGCATTACAACATACCGACTGAAGAGCAAACCCACATTTTCATGTAATTGGTTCCACTAATGAAATCAAGCAACTCTGAAAACAATTGAATATTCTGTGCTTGGATCTGACCTTCCCAAAGGGATCTAACTAATGCTGCATTTACTAYGACATTTTACCACCAGTTACAACGGGATCAGAAAGGCCATATTATCAAAATACAGTCAGTTAATCACACTAGGAAAGATGCTGCCATTTTTTCCCCCCCCAAACCACCTATCTCAAATTCTACACTCTGTTAGAAAACAAACCAAAACAAGCTAAGGATTATTAAATACTTTATTTCACACTGGTAGCTCAGTTCTTCATCTTAGAGCAAAGTGTGGCAGCTTGTTTAAAAGCTGAAGAATTCAATGAGTGAATTGTATAATTCTTGTGCTTTCCCCAGAGAGCAATTCAGAGTATATGCATGAGGATCACTCCCTCCTTTGATTACCTGAGCAGTCTAGCTTCCCTGTTTAGATACCTAATCTTTTACTGCATCAAAATGACAAGTTACCATAAGGCTTGTAATACTGGCACTATTATTTTAATTCTAGCTGAATTCTATGGAAATGAGAAACTAGTGAGTGCAGATGGAGAATATTTAGAAAAGAGAGGCTTTATTCACACCCATCAAACTGAAAGCACGACCACAGTATCACAGGCCTTGGCCATGTAAAAGTGCTGCCATGCAAGTAGTCGGCAGCTCCAAGGAAATCCCAAGCCAACACACACACACAGCCTGCTATTGCAGTGTGCAAAAGGGAAACACAAGACAAGAGTTTTCTACTCCCAGGAAACAAAAGCTTTGCTTTTACTATTGGAGTTGTGTTCTCTTATTTACAACAAATGCTCGGACTTCATATGCTATGCTTGATAAAACTTAGCCACTTCAGTATTTATGTGCAACTCTTGAAAATATGTTTTATTTCTCTGTCCTGGCAAAATTGCAGACCTAGTGAACTATGTTCTTAAAACATATATTTGTAGGAAATACAATCTCCAAGGACAAATGCAGAACCTAAAATTCTCAAGCTTGCTGTCTAATAAAAGCCAGATGCAACATGTGTTTCTTCCTCCCGTCTTCCCTCCACAACCACATGCACCATTGAGAAAACAAGTGTAAGATTCTGCTTACTGCAATGTTTCATTGCAGATGTAGATTGCACCACAGACTGGTGCTTCAAATTTACCTTATAAACTTCACTGAAGCCGCCTCTACCCAGAAGATGTAGCAACAAATATCTATCATTTAGCGTTGGATGGTCTTTAAATCTGGAGAGAAAAGGGAGTTTAATAAAACTCACAGTAACAGTGCAATCTACTGCACAGCTGAAAACCAGTAGTTTTATATTACAACTGAAAAWTTTAAAACTGCATTAATGACTGCCAGATTTGACACTATTTCATCACACTGCACTGATAAAAGACCACATAATGGTACTGATGTATTTGGAAGCCTTTATCTCCCCATTAAAAGTGTGACATATTAGGGCTAAACACACATACACACAGARAAGTATTTCCTATTAGGAATATTTTTTGTCCTTGACTCCCATGTGCTTACTGTGAATTATCTTCATTGTGTATCCTTTTCAATTCCCTGATATGTAGATTTCTAACCCTTTCTAGCCGTTCCAACTCTGCCTGGATCTCTGCTTCTTCCTGCATAATGAAAAGAAAATAGAAAGACAATGCTATTTAAGATGAAGCAGTCAGCATTTCTGCCCACTTTATGGAACCACAAATGGAATTTCACTTGTGAAGAAGTTACTTACCAGTAACTTGTTTGAGAAATTAAAGAGATGTTCATATTAAGAACAGCAGATTGCATCAGTGGAAGTTTAATGGCCTACCGAGCAGGTTGTTTGAATTCTTGTCCCTCTCTACATCTTCAATGCTAAGAGCTACTACTGCAGATGGACCACAGATATTATTAAAAAGACTATCTTTGTTTCAGACACATCAGGTCTAGAAATAAAAATCAGGAAGCACAAGTGCTGAGAGCTTCTGCCTCACACAGGAATACGTTATGCTCAGCAACTTCGTGGTTTGCACCAGTTCTCCTCTTGCATCTCCTCCATTAAGGGCTCCCCAGCTTTTTTCTTTGCAGGAACTCACTCTCATCTCGGACAAGGGAATGAGGACAACCCTCAAAAGTAAAGAACAGGGATGTCCTGATGTCACACAGGGAAAAGGCAGCGTCCAAAGGGGATGGAATACGTGAAAGAATGCAACGAGGTCTTGTTCGAGGTAGGCAAAAGAACAGRGCAGTGTGAGTTTGTGCCAAGTGACTGTGCATCAAAATAGCAAGTGTCGAGTTGTAGCATTCTCAAGACAGCAGAATTCAAGCCACAGTGGACAGCATTGCAAACCTCAATGAAAACATGCCCCTCAAGCAGTTTTATTTGCTCAACATGACTAAGGGACAGTTACCCATTTGTCTTGTGACTGCGCTCATTCTCTTCRCAACTTGTTCTATTTTTAGGCAGAAAGAATGAGCCAGTTTCCAAAAGTGGAGAAGGATTAGCAGAAGCTTCAGACAATGCCACAATCCCAGAACATTACTTCATTTTCCATAAAGGTCCATTTCTAAATGGATTCCTCTGTTTCAGGGCAGCATACTATATCAGCAATAAAGGCACCAGCAGCTAATATGTCCTAGCAATATGGAAGCTGTAGGGCAAGCATGCCTTTAGTGCCCAGATCACATATGTTTGCACACAGGTCAATAAAACAACTGGTAAAATGCTAATAGATGCCATAAGTATGTTAACTTTCTGATGCCATTGCAAATATCAAGGGGTGCGGGGGGACTGGTGAGGCCCTACATTCAACTTCTGTCTCAAAGATACCGAAGGGAGGAGGGGAAAAAAAAAAAAAAAAAAAAAATCCCACCACACATAAAGCTCAGATACCACCAGAGAAAAGAGGGCAGACTCTAGCAGCGACTTTGCACCCTTTCTCTTTGTTTCAGATGGAGAAAGAAAGCTCATATTATTCTCCAGTCTTTAGCAAGGAATAGCAGGAGACATCTATTTTGCTGGTGTATCATCTGCTGAAGTGCCCTGGAAGATTTATTTATGTTACTGCAGTCACTTAAAAAGAAAACCAGCCGTTTATCTAAATATAACTTCACTTGCAGGTGCAGTTCTTGCTGAAGCCAATATTTTTGAAAACAAATATGCTTTATAATTAGCTAAATACTACTAGCTTCCAAAAGCCCAACAGATTTTTGGACTGTTACTAATAACTCTGGTCACTTGCCATTGCAAAGAAATGGGAAAGTCATCGATGTCTGCACGGTTTGCTGTTTTCTCACACTTTTCTTCTGTTTTTTTTTGTTATGGAACTCAACATTTTAATTACGCTGTATTTCAAACTGTAAGAAGAATCAAGTTTCTGGGCCAGAAAGGCGTTGGGGTACCCACACTTTTATCCACAAGGGTTGAGCCAGTTAGTCCGTGCCTTCATGTTCCCCCATACCAGACACAATCAGAGCCTAGTGCTAGATTGGCCCTAGCGACATCGTAAGATGGATTAAAACTGTGAAATTCTTTATGTGAAAACATAACTGTAAGAACAGAGTGTACTTACTGAAGCAAAAGGCATCTTTCCTCAATACCACTTCCTTGGAAAAACAGGATTAAGAAACCCTGGCCAACTCTTCCAACCAATAAAAGCCTCCTACCTATGAAATGGCTGCGACCTCTTCAAAGACACACTTGTCCATAAAACACAATCAAACAACCTACCCAAAGCCTTTTTTGCAATTAATTCTTACCTTTTTAAGATGACCTAGTCGTAGTTTGAAGATTTCTTCCTGTTCATGATATTCTGCTAACGTTAACCTGCATGCAAGGGACAAAAATTCAGTGCGTTAAGTTTCAAAGCATCTCATAACAAAGAGACAATTTGCAGGATACACACCAGCTACGTATATGTTGAATAATCTATAACATTCTCCTATGGAAATGACTGCTACGCAGACTACTTCAACACCTGGCAGGAATCTTTTAGTTAAACCTTGCAATCCACCAGTCAAACAAGTGACCAAACGGTCAGACCTCAATAAATAGCTGCACATCCCAAATTCAAACCCAAGTCCCTAATAATGCTGATTTAAATACTAACAGGTTTTTAATAAGGAAAGCTAAAACATCATATATATATATATATATTTATGGAATACTGAGTGGTAAATATTCTATATCTTATTCTTCAGCTTAAGCTTGGCTTTATTGTTTGATTTTCCATTTTTTTTCTTGTAATAGTGGAAAGTAATCTGTTCACTCCAGCACTGGAAGCAGAGTCACTACAAAGAGCACTGAACTGGGATGCACGTTTTTCTGTTCCAGGCTCTAGGTGGTTCCCAGAGAAATCCTGGGCAATTTATTTCACTTTTCCCTATTTCTGTCCCTATATGGGAGGGGCAAGGGAATATCATCAGCATGCTACTGATGCTAAACGATGTGCAAAGTTCCCCTCCTAGATCACTGGCCAAAAACAGCACTTGAAATTTCACAGTGTTTTCAGTGTATTTTAGAACCAAAGATAAGTATGTGAGAGGCAAGGAACAGCCTTCAAACTAGAATAGTGACCACTCCCATCATGAATGAAACACACACACACACACACACACACACACGAGAACATCTTTACAGTTCAAAAGCTCAATCAGTATACCCATTTTTTTCAATTACCATCAGCAAAGTTTGCTAAAGACATCATGGACTGGAATGGAGCCCTTATCAAATGCTTTTGTTTACTCTATAAACACGACACCTGCATGACAGCACCTAAGTATTTTCTGTGAATCTCAAGCAAGATTTCCCTAGAGGGCTTCTGTTGCAGCCGTTGCTCTCYGAGAGGAATTTAGTGCAGAAGTTAATGTATGGGCACTCCACAGCACCTATCCTGTATCTCAAGACATGTATTCAAGAGGGGACAGAGCTCTACATCTGCACAAGGTGGAAAGACACTGGCCCACTGCACAGTAAGTGAAGAGGAGGTGGCATTCAGACTATTAAGTACTTGTCTCAAAATGTGCATACTCTTCTCCAATATTGATAACACAGAGCGTCTACCTACCTGAAACACCTGCTTTAGAAGTTGTTAACTGATAAATTTAATGCAAAACTCATACTCCATGCTCCCTTGAAGTTACCTTCATACCTTTCTACCATAAAGAAATGCTTATTACAAATATAAAATATACATAAAAAATACCCAGTACCAGAAATGTTTATGCAATGCCTTATTTGAAAAAAGAGTATACCATTCTGCAAGAAAAACACAGTGACCTGGATTTTAAATCAGATTCAGCTTATCTAAGAGGCCATGGAACACACTGAACAGGAACAAACCTTCCTGGTATTTTAGRCCTTTGCTAGGACAGAATAACGGGACGACCGAATGAGCCAGCAACAAGCTTCTGTGTGACCTTGCACACCAGAGAAATAGAGGGCTAAACACCGACAACCTAATCATTAAACAAGAGATGGAATGAGTACTGCTGGGCTAATGGGGCCCAGAATAGCTGCRTATTTGCAGTTAACATTGAAGGAAAAAAAAAGAAAAATCAAGGATGCTGTAAGACAAACATTGCCCTGTTTAACTTAAGCAATGCTTGAAATACACTGTGTTTACTGGGGTTGGCTCTAACATTGCCCAAGTCACACTGATAAGCATCAGAAAGTCACAGCAGGCTAATACTCTTGAAAGAAATCATCTTGGTCTCATACACAAGGCGGATGCCATTTTCAGGAGAGTATTTGCTAAGGAGGCTATGTTTAAGTTTGTACCATGGGATCCTCCTATCCTTTTCAGACCCAAAGCAGCCATACTAAGATGAACCAAAAGAAACCAAGGGATTTAGCTGTTAACTTCTCATTCAAYTGAGACACTTGCGTTCAGCTTCCCTAAAAAAAGAGCATCTGTAAGTACTCCACCACAAAACACACTCTCCAAAGTCAGAAAGATTTTGCATCTGAAGTGCCGCCCAGCAAACTCATTTATGGGATAACTAATGACTTAGCAAATATTCATTTAGCATAGTGCTTCAGCTGCCATGCAAGAATAGTGCTTGCAAAAGCTGAAACACTCCCCATGAACCAAATCCATGCACTGTTAAACAGTTTTTAAATAAAATACCCCAAGAAGCTATTCTAAACCGCAAAGACAAAACCCTGAGATATAACAGTGAAGAATGACAAAATAGTGGAAGATATGGAGGAAAAGGATCAGGTAGCACCAAAAGGCCTTCTAGCAAACCTTGCCAAAGCTAAGAAATAATGGCAAGGCAGGCTGGCAGTGAGAAGCCTGCTGGATACCACAGATATGTACAAGGATTGCTAGTCACACCAAGCCTGCGCAACCACATCTACAGCATGAGCCACTTGCAGCCACAGCATCTTCCTGCTGGGTAGAAACACCACTGCAAAAACAGGGTGCCTTGAATGGAGCAGAGAACAGGCTTGGAGCTTGATCTTCCCCATTTAGGAATATCCTCTCTTTCAAATCAGTGTTAAATCACCTTTCAAACAAAAGGGAAGCCCATAATATACTGAAACTGTTCTAGGGAAAAATTACTTCTCCTTCTACACTGGAAGAGGTACTGCATTCAAAAAAAGGTTAAGCTCATACAATGTTTGGACTCAATAATCCCTGTTTTACTCCAGTACAAACTACTTAGAACTGCAGCCAGATGTTCCTGAACATCAGGCTAATTCCACAATATTCATTTGTGCATGGAACGAAGCCTAGAGGCAAGGGCAGGATTCCATTTTCCAGCAGATATTTTGTCTTTCAAAGTCTAAAGCTTTGCAGTGCACCAAGGCGGCCACACAACGTACGTTTCATTTTCTGCTCCATTGGTCTTGTTCTTGCGCTGCTTCTGCTCATTGCTTGCTGGGGGTGTCTGTCCCATTGCAGGTGGCTTCCGTTTCGCTAACATTTTTCGTTGCCTTTCTATTTCTTCCCGTTGGGAATTTATCCTTTCCTGTTGCCTACAAAGAAGAGGGCAGAAAAGACATGAAGCACAGAATTAATGAGGTATTCCCAGTTGTTTTCAGCATCTGCTCTTAACACAATGAATTTCAAATCAGTTGTACTTGTAAGTTAAATGTTTTTGTACARAAAAGGGAGTAGACACCAGACATTATGACCAAGAGTTTTTAAAAGCATTTACATAAAAGAAGATTCTTTTCCTGACCCACAGAAACCTTTCAGTGAGTGAAAGGTTTTATTCATGAAGAGGATAACCCCAAAACAAGGAGCTTCTAACCTCAGGAAAACCCAGGCATCTGTGGTAAGTCTCTAACTTTCCACAAACTCTTTCCTACAAGGCTCTGTTCTGAATCTGAGACTTTCCTGTTAAAACCACTCCTGAAGTCCAGCACTGTCTGAGAGAGGATTCTTCTGCTTCACAGCTATGGATAAACTATCCTTAGTTCTCTAAAATATAACTAATACCACTCCAAATTTCACTAAGAAAACAGTCTCTCCAAGGAAGAAGATTTTAAAATTGTCTGGTTATTTTACAGCGATAGGAATAGAGATTTTTCTGTAAATGGCTTAAGAATTTACACAATTCGCTTTTTAAAAGGGACTCATATTGCAGCTAAAAGATTCCAGATATATTTTACCATCTCTTATGGCACAAGCTAAGGGAAAAAAAACCATATAAAATCCTTAATCTGTACTTAACAGGAGCTGCAACTCCCTATCAGACTACAGTGAAGTGAGCTGATTGAAAGGGATCATACATAGCTCAAGCATGCAATTAATTTGCAGAGTGCTGCTTTAAAGGTCTAGGCCAGCTAGGAATTCACTGGATGCTTCCATTAACACCCTGAATAAAGGGGTTTCTGGTCTTCATTTCCTGGTATCTGCAGCCCCTTTCATAACTGGTGCCAGAAGGCAAAAACATCAAACTGTGGGTTTTTTTATTTGTTGGTTTTCCCTGTTTTAAGCTTTTCTACTTAGTATCTTGCCTCCCTCCCATTTTTTGTTTCTTTTTTAAAAGAAAAAAAAAAAAGTTAAACAGCCTTCTTTGCTCTTTTAGCAAAGTTTACTCTTTTCCAACCCAGAAGCCAACTGAGACTATTTGATTCCAGTTTCAGGTCACTGGAGCTCTAAACAGAATTAGATTTCTCACTGGCACTAAAAGATTCCCATTGCTAGAACCTGCCACTTGCTGACTTCCTCACGGATCCTTTCATACATCAGCCACACCGTTCTCAYGTTTTGACATGCAAGGCACCACACACAAGTACTTAGTTTTTCTTTTTCTGTCTCTGAAGATAAAAATAACTCCTTTCATCCTCACTTGATGAGGTTCTGGAAAGCATAACCATCCGTCCACTGCTCAGTGAAAGACGCGCCGTGCCGCACTGTAGTGAAGTGCCCCAGCCTCAGTCGGTCCTGCATGCTCTTATCTCTGCATGCCATCTTCTCCTGTTTCGACTGAAAACAAAACACGTTAAAATATAAGCCATGAACTAGCAGCCGAGAACTCTGCCATGTTTTAAATTACTACCAACTCTTATCACTATTCGTTGTTCTAGTACTGCCGATCTGAAGCCCAGTGGAAAAATAGTCATTGATCACATCACTGATGGCGTTTCACAGCTCCTTTTCTGTGACATTTCAGGGCCCCTCTCCTTCCCATTACTGTTGACGAAGCTCACTCATCCTATCACGACTTGAATTCAGTCTAGCAGTTGAATTAAAGCTGTCACTTCATATCAACAGGTTAGCTAGACTCCAGATTGGGCTCTGATCAGGCCGTTATTCACTCACACAGGAAATCAGGGAAGAAAATGAAGTTTGGATCAACTTTTAGATTAAGATACAGTGACCAGCCAGCTCAGTTCCAGACAAGCTCCACTTCCAGACATAATACAATCTCAATTAGGTCAACAACACACATAAAAAATAGTGGTGGTGCCTGACACAGTATTTCCTGTAAGTGAAAGGAAATTTCAAAGGCCTGAGATGAGAACAGCAAAACTTCAGTCAGTCAGGATTAAAGATGAACCAGCAAAGCTCCTCACTGGAGTTATAAACTGCTTGTCTGAACATCAAGTCTACACAATACTTAGCTCCGAGTTACAAATCCTCACAGAAAGGGGAGCTCCACTTAGAGAACAGTCAGCTCTGCAGCAAAAGTAAGTCAAACAGACACTGCGTACTGGCCAGCACCCTGCTATTTTCTGCCCATCCAGTGCCCATAAACAATAGATGCAATTGGCCAACAGGTGAAGGAGCAATGAAACCCCCACACTGTTTAATCATCAGGAAATCTTTCCACACTGCAGCAGGCTGGAAGCTGGTAAACAGCAGCATAGCACTTTCCCAGAGCCTTAAAGGGGTTGCTCAGAGTTGCTAGACAAAGCAACAATCACCACTTTGCACTTCAAAAGAAGGAAAAGTTTGAAGAGTTGTGGAAAGCCTCCTGATCACCTTTTCTATTAGAAGCTTCTTGCTCATCGTTACACATCTGTTCAACCGCTCTTTGTACTTCTCCAGCATCTTCTGTTGTTCATCAATCTGCCGTCTCAAATCACAGTTGGCCTAGAAGGAAACAGAAAGGATGAGTCCTCCACTTTAAGCCACAAGAGAGCCAAACCACACATTGTGCAGGAAGATATTTCTCCAGCTAACCGTTGGCATCTGATTAGGAAAAAAAGCAAACTGGCAGGATAAGGCAACACACTAGGATCTTCTTATCAATACTTCCAAGCCAATCTCTTCAATCTTTAGCCTATGCAAGCCTCAATACTGCTCCAAAACAGCAAAGTGCTGTCACTTCTTTTTACAGATGAGGAACTAGAGGACATAGAAACTAAGCACATGGACAATGTTTTTTTCTCAACAGTTATGACCTTGCCACATCTACCAAATCCCCCAAAAGCTTAATAAGCCCTAGAGTCTCCTCCCCTTTCCAGTCACAACTAGCTGGTAGGGGAAAGGTGCACAGGACTTCCTTTGCACTTTCAGTGAAATTCTTATTAGAGGCATTGTCCATCAGCCCTGATGATAGACATTGCTCCTGGTAACAGGTGCTGTTTTGAAGATCACCATGGTATTCAGTTTTTACTGAAGAATAGTAACAGATTAGAGAAAGCTTATTCTTTAGATTTAGCCAAAAGATGTCCCTATCATCTCCATACATTTCAGCGGCTCTCATAAATGAGCAGTTGAGAACACACCTGAGAAACACATTATTAAAAGAAAGACAGATGCATCTCCCTACTATGTAGTAGAGGCAAATGTTTCTCATAGGAAACAGGTTAGCTAGTGCAAGAGATCAAAGAAAGGCCATCCCCAATGCTGAGGAACACAAACATCTGAGCTGGTGCTTAGCTACAGCACTGAGACTACACTCTACCACCCCACAGTCATTAGTGTGACTCGTGTGAATCTCAAGGATTCCAGCAGGCCCAGGCAGGGTAACTATCCACCCACTGTAGTTAGTCTACAACTCAAACAACTCTCTTACTTACACGACTTGACTAGATTTGTTTCACTTTGTGAATGTCCATTCTGCAAGTGTTATAGGATAAAAAAAAAATCCTTCTCTACAGCCTAGCTGTCACAAACATTCTAGGTAGCTTTAAATAGCATGTTTTAGAAGAGCTGTCCCATTTTAAATACTCACTCTTAATAAGTCATCTATCCTCCCCTCCTTCTTCTCCAAGTCAGAATTCTTACTGTTTTCTAGTGCAGATATTTTTTCCATTGTGAGGTCAGACTGCAGATAAAAATTGCCATAAGATACATGTAAGAAAAAATAGCTTGCATTTCACGTAGTTAAGTACATCAGTCTTTAGTTCTTTCTACTCTGAATAGTTAGATCTAAGGGGAACCCCAATCAGAAGACATGCATACCACCCCTTATAAAAATATTTCAAACTCAGGATTCCAATTAATGGTAGAAGAAACCAGGGGAAGACATTAGGGTGTTCTTGATAATATCATCTGAAAAATAAAGTCATCACTAGGGAATCACTCCCCAGTTACATATACAGATTTCTTATTTAGGGCTAGCAAGCATTTGTCCTTGTTCTGTAAAAAAAGATGCTGGTTCTGAGCAGAGACTTAATTCCAGAGTTATCTAAGTCCTCCAAATTCCATTCTGGAATTAATACCATGAAATAACAGGAAAAAATTGGCAAATTAGACTCTGGTACTACTCTATGCACTCCCAGTACAAGAAATATCCCAAGGAATCCCTATTAACATTGCGCATCAAGCAAGACAAGCCACAAATCCAAAAGACAAAGAGGAGGCCTGGGAAGGTCACCTCCCTTGTGCCATCATTTGGTTTATGCTTCCTGGCAGCCTACAGAGGAAGTTTGTGACAAAACTCTTGTCACTGAAGGCAAGAGAAAAGGCTGTCTGTTGAAAATCTAGGCTGTGTGCACTCAGCCAAGCAGCAGGAGGATTCTTTAGCAAGTGACCATTAGGTCCATTTATCAAATGCATAAACATGCTTGCACTCTGCAAGATGAAGTCGTGCTGCGGGATCGCGCTGCTGCATTCGAGGAGATTTCATCATGACTCACCTTGCCTCAGAGCACTTAGAGGGCATTAGCACTATCTGAAAATGCTACGGACATCACACTTGCGCTGACTTGCTTTTGGCATTGTCAAAGGTGATTCAAGCTGGGAATGACTGAAGATATTTCTTTTCCCCTATGAACCCCAACTAGGTTAGGAAGGGAATAAAGCCTCTAGTCCTCTGGAGTATCACAAAGCTGATTGGTGGCAGAAAGCTAAGATAGCAGGTCAAGCTTTCCAATGCAAACCCTATGGGCATGTTACAAGGAGGAGACCCCCTTGCTCACCCAACTGGCATCACTGTTATAGAACAGCGGTGTTGGAACAGCACTGAGAAAATTCTCAAAGGTATTCCTGGAGGTTCTTGAGTCACACTACCCTTCTAACACAAGATTTCTCCATGTACTAGCAAGAAATAGGAATCTTCAACAGACAGCCTGAACAAGACAGACAACAGGCCCTAGTGCGATGACCAGGCCCAGAGTTTATCTGGTGATGTCCCCCAAGGTACAATTGCAATTCTTCATGTGCAAAGAACTTGTACCACCTGCTGGGGAAAAGCAGAATGAACTTTGCCCACCCACAAAATTGCCTCTGACACAGACTGATGTGAGAAAATGACTGACACA
Organism: Nothoprocta perdicaria; assembly: GCF_003342845.1. NCBI lineage: Eukaryota > Metazoa > Chordata > Aves > Tinamiformes > Tinamidae > Nothoprocta > Nothoprocta perdicaria. The sequence goes on along the minus strand of NW_020454328.1, from coordinate 181,815 downwards.
GAACTGACAAGGTCAGTCACAGAGAAAYTGGGGATGAAAAAGATCCAAAGAAGATTAAAAGCGGGCTTGGAGAAGAAATGAGCAAACTGCATTGCAGATGAAGCCAAATGCCTTTATAAAAACAGATGAAGAMGACACAGCTGAAAGTATATCTTGCCATAAAAGTCACAGGACTACTGGTAACAGATTAAAGGACATCAAAAAGATGACGATAGTGTCAAAAGAGCCTCTTGACTCCAGCTCAGACTATGGATATTTGTACTGCAGGCTGCGTGAACACACCCATGATCCAGCACTTGAAAGGACACCTAAGTGATCATTATAACCACTTCCATTCGTGTCTTCAACTAGAAGGAGAGGAAGAACATTCGGGATACAACCCAAGGGCAATGGGTAGAGCTATCCAAGGTATTCCTTTCGTGAGGATATTCTCATGCAGTCAAAGAACTGCTTATGCTGCTGMCAGAAAAGCCGCAGTAAAAGGCTAAGCTAGCTGCAACAGCAGCAACAGAAAAATATCCTTTACAACATAAAGAACAAAGTTCAGAGCCATTCACTTTGACTAGCAGAGTTACAGATTGAATTCCAATTGCTGTTCTTTTCACTGGAAACATTATGTCTACTACAAGTGGCACCCTGTGGTGTGGAAGACAGGCTAGATTGAACCTCTATCTCACATTCCAGGGTTATATCATCCAGCAAGTTATACCTGTGACTGTTTGTGCTGGATGGAAATCTGTTTTTGGGAAGTGCAGGAATGCTCAGTGTTCCCTGATCCTGTAGAAGATGGGCTGCCTTGCTGGGCCTGCAAAAGAAAGTTAATGTATTGTTATATGCTCCATGACTGTAAGCATCCATGTAGATACATTTATCTTACATGGGAGGTGCAGTCTGGCCTTGGCACAGTGCTTTTACGTTAAGATTTAAGAATGCATAAAGAGATTTAGTTCATTAAAACACAAGAGAGTCAGTATCTTTCAAGAAGTCTGGCCCAATCTGCTAAAAGACAAAGATTTAAAAAAATCTAATATAATTCATGTCAGCTCATATTAAACTAAGTCAAAGCAAACAGTTCTCAAAGCARGACCATACTCTATTCATTTGTTCTTCTGCTTCTAGCAGTTTAGCCTCTCAGATGCCACTACTTTGATGTACACATTTTGAACAGTTAAACCACACATCACGTTAAGCAGGCAAAGCCTGGGGCCTAGAATGCCTCCCAAGGAAGACGAACTTACCATAAGATGGTAGACTCAATCATCAATAAACCAGGCTGCACTTGAACCACTGTCCCATCCCTTAGCTAGACACTTCCCCTGGGATTCAAATCTTTTGAGCTGCTCACCGAGACAAAAGTAAAACAGAGGCCACCTCCCCTCTGCGCCAGCTGCTCATTCTCTAGTCGCTGTTTCGCCAGCATCACCGACATCAGCGTTGGCAGAGCAGAGTGTTCCTCCTGCGGTTCCTTTGCTGTGGTGCCATCTACCCCATACAGCGGCTGCTCCACTCGCCGCTGTAACATAGTCAAAAAAAATACAATGAATTTTTCCCCCCTCCAAGCGATTCTCTGGCTCTGCCAAAACTGTTGTCAGTGAAGTAGAAGCTCAGGAATGGGCAGGCAGCGTGATTAGGATCTGATAACTCAAACAGGACTCCTGCAGGGATCATTTCAATGGCAGATATTGAAAAGGAGATGAAGTTAACAGTAGTAAGAAATAACAGTAGCAGGGGAATACACAGGACAGAATTTCTTGCGTGTGCCTTTCCTTTGCAACTATGTGTTTTGGAGCCAGTGAGGCACAACAAGCTGGAAATGCAAAATTCTCAGTAGATCGTGACTCTGTTCTATACATTCAAAGTTAAAATATTTGATGTTTTTTAAGGATTGATCTTAAAACAGCCAACGTCACAATAGGTTTTTGTTACTTGACAAAGTAAATCCAACCACAATTCCTCATTGGTAGCAGCCTAGCCACGTCTAGGGCCCAAACATCAAGGTAACCTTATTGTTGTCATAAAAGCAGGGACCCGCGAGATAAATACTTTCCTGCAAGATAAATACCTTCCCCAGATCTTTAAGAGGTGCATTGCAACTAAAAGGTCCAGCTGCTTCACTGCGGCATAAACTCATTTTCCCACTGTTATACTGGGAACTTTCTTCCCCAACAGAATGTTCGTGTATGACAGTGAACTGGCGAGAACCTGAAGGGCTCTGCTGCTTCTCTTCTGCTCAGAGGAGCAAAGCATTCAAATTAGTCAAGGGATTTGAAGACTGGAAGTAAGGTCCTGAACACGTTCTGATTCTGCAGCACGTTTTGGCTGCAGGAAGCACAGCACAAACTGCCCCACAGCTTTGCAGAAGGGCTACTTTTGTTACAGACATTTTAACACTTTGCTGTCTTCCTAGACCATGCTAATCTCCGTAATTTCTATAAAAATATTTATCTCTTTTTTTTTTTGGGGGGGGGGGGGTGGCAGAGGGAAGGGCACTTATCTCAAACTGTTGATATTCAGTTTGTAAGAAGAGGATTGAGCATGTGAATGCACAAAGTTCCCACTAAGAACATGCAAAAGGTAAAAATTTGAGCTTCAAGAGTAAAGGACAGAAAAAAGGGTAAGAAAAAATCTCTCTATAAGGAAAGAAACTAACTGACCCATGTGAAACTAGCTCCAGCATCAGTTTTGACTCTGTTCTGCTCAAAGGCACGTTCTGCTCAAATTTCTATCTACTCAATTCACAGAAATGCACAAGCAGCAAACTGAGAATCTACCACTGTCCCATTACGAATATTGGAAGGAAGTGTCATCTACTGAAATACAGAACTATCCCTAACACATTGCTCATTTGCAATGCTCAGGGATGTTCTTTTCCATTAAACTTCTCCTTGAGGAAAATTAGTGAGCTAATGTAAGACAGGCGAAGGGCCACTGAATTAACTAGATATATTTTAATTTTTACAAACATCAAAAATATCTACGGGCATACCTGAGGCGCTCCATTAAAGCCCTGTTAAGCTTCCAAAAATCTAGTTCAATGATGGACTCTGATCAGAGCATCCAGCGCCAGGATTTAGTTCAGTTCACATTCAGGAATTGTGCAAAGATCTCTTTAGAGTAATGGAATCTGTAAAGACTTGGCATTGGTTTTGGGATACTAACCTTTCCTGTAATGCTCTACACTCCTGTCACACTCAACAAACACTGACCAATTTTAAAGAGGTACCCAGGTAATGTCGAAAACTAGAGATCAAGCACCAGAGACTTTAAAACTCGGCTTAACTAGCTTAAAGAAATGTCTTTCACTGCTTTGTGCTAAAATGGTTTAAAAACACAGGTTATTTRTTCACATTCAGATCTTGCAGAAATGCTGAGATAGCAAATTTGAATTGATATAACAAATTTGAATTGATACAACAAAAAAGAGAAACAGCAGCCAATGTGCACATACATATGTCTCTTTGTATGCTTTTGCTAATAGTTCTCACAAGTCACATACATACAGGCATGAAGGAAGAGAACTTCCCAATATATCTATGCTTTTTGGTAGTCCCAAAGGACCCAATCCAGATCGATGCATCATCACACTACTGCTATAAAAACATCTAATCCTGTCCAAATCCAAGGAAAAACCTCAAGAGTTACTGTGGCATACAAAATAACCAAACAGCAAATATATTAGTTCTGCTTAATTAGGAGCAGCTACATAACTAACCACAATCTTAACACAAGTATTGGTGCTTAAAGCATGCAAGATCATTTACTATGGGACTAATAACTGGTACAGGGTCCTGCATGTCAATGTTGCTGCCACAATCCCTTATCACATTTAAAGAATTTCCACGTAAAAAGTACAGGGACTGAACAGGGAAGAAGTCAAATCACTCAGCAAGAGAACTAACTTTCCTGTTCAGAATCTTTTCTTACCTGTCTGAATCACAATTACCAGGCTCATCAATGCCATGCACTGTCCCGAGGGAAACTACTCACCGGTAAGGGGTTGGATAAGGAATGCTGTGGTGAAGATCTGGCGACAGGCGGCACGCTTCTGCCGGGACTGGTTCCTGGGCCACTTCCCCCAGCAAACTGGCCAAAGGAAAAATATTTGGTCATCAGTAACTCCACAGAAATACTCCATTTGAGCAAATCAAAGAGAGAAAGAACACATTTATCTTAAAGTCTAACAATCCCTAAAGCCCCAGGGACCCATTTAAGTGATCTGAAGCAAATGCATGAGGAAAAACCTAACCACATTGCTTTAAAATGATACACACGCAAAAAGGCACAGAGAAGCAATTGTCACGACACCAGAAACACATACTTTAGAATTTGTGCATTTTTCATTTTAAGACCAAAAAATATAAATCCACATGCCTGGAGATAAACTAATTACTACCTGTCCGGAATTAGCAAGTCCATTTGCATTTGCTATGTGCAGATATATTTAAATGTGCACAGACTAGAAGGTGTACAATTTCTATTAATGCATCCATACCAGTCACTGACAAAGACAAGATACCCACCTTTTTAGTGAATAACTGCTAGGTTATTCACTAAAAAGAATATTGATATTTAGTTTGTCCATTGCAGGTAGATTCCTTTGCAGCATTGGATCTTTATTATAACATGTCTGCACAAGAAAAGAGCTTCAATAACCCCATCAGAGATCCAGGTTCTAAAGGAAATCAACCTAAAATCCACTCTTATATGGGCACTCTCTCATAAAAAATGTTTATCAACTCAATTGTGTCAACTGTTATAAGAAAAGTTGACTTCAAAATCAACTTCCAAAAATCCCAGATTCTCTACCTATTCAAATTTGGATATAAAGTTTAACACAGTCAATTGCTGGCTCGAAGCTGTTATTTAACATGACATGATTCCATCTGCAGAAAGATGTTGCGTATGTGGATTCAAAGAGATTTTCCAGAAAACGTTAAAGATGCTTACCTCAAAATAATCACTAATTTTATGTCCTCTAGGAGTGCCTTTTCCTAAAAGGGAAAAACAAAGGGGAAAACATTGTATTTCTAAATGCAGAAATTATGCCATTCCTCCTTTACTTTGACACYCCTTTCTGCACATAAAGATGTGACATCTACTGTAACAAAAGTTTCTGCCCAACAGAAAACTGCCCCAAGGTGGGACCTCATGCTGCAATTTAGTGGCTGTACAGTTGAAAGCTTAAAGTAACTCAGTTCCAATCAAACAATATTTATAGTCACGAAAGTACTTAAAAACACCTAGTGTCATAGAGTATTGCACAGGTTCTCCAAAATTTCCTTCAAGATAAAGACAGAGCAAAGGGTACTTTTACTCATTTGCCTTCACATAAATTACTGCACAGAAGAAGATTAGCAGTGGCTTAATAGTACCTCATTAAAACTTAGCTTTTTCCCCTTATTATTGTTGTAAAAGCAATCCTGTCAACACAGTCCTCATTGCTTTCTTGTGGAAGAATAAAAAAAAAAAAATCAGAAATCTGTTTCTACACCCATTTACTAGAGAACCTGAATTTGGACTAAAATACTAAGAGTTTTTTCTTAGCACTTTAAGACAGCAGTGCCTGCTTTATGCTTAAGTACAGTTTGTTCTCTAGCTATCTGTAATGGCGAGAACCCACTCTAAGAAGGAAGACGTAAGTCTCAAAAAGCAAGAAAGAGACAGTACAGCCTGTATTTTGAAGCCTGGCTGCTGTCTATCTAGTGACATGGGACCAAAACAACACTTCAGAGAAGCCACATTAAGCTTTCGGGCAGTCTGTCCCACAAAAACGCAACAGTTTGTGCAAATAAGCTGAAGACAAGTGTTTTCCTGCCAAAGAGGATAACAAGGCTCCCAGAGAGAACTACACCATCGTGGAGTAGTTAGTAACAGGCTGCCTGATACACCCTTGAGAAGGGCTATTAGTTTCCTAGGACACTGACTGTGCAAAACGCGTACAAATTACCGACCGTTTGGAGATCCTGCAGCGGGGTCAGGAGAAGGGATTACCTTGACTGGTTTCATATGCATCTGCTTTCCTTTTTCTATTCCGCTGGTCATTCTGTTTTTTCTCAGGAGTCTGTTAAACAATACTTCAAAATTAACATTTCTGCAGTTATTCCAAGATTTAAAGAAAATACCAAAATACAATAATCAACTTCACTTCCCCAGGGGCCATTTCATTTCTCTGGTGTGTTTGTTTCTACTGCTGGTACTTAAAGAAACAATAGCTCTCAGATAGCTTCTACCTTCAGATACACACATTGCAGAAAGGAGAGAACAAGGTTAGCAATGAGATTATTTTTTTCCCATTCCACTTGTAAGTCAGCCCCTCTAACCCAGTTACCTCACATGGGTGCAAGGACAAGCGCAAGCACTTACAAAACCTGCATGGACTGTTTCAGGATGATCACATTGCTGGTACAAAAGCAGTAAAGAGGCTGAGTAGAGACCCAAATGACTGCAGAACTGTTTCATGTTTGAGYGAAGACATTCAAATTTAAAGATGGGTTTAGATGGTTCTGATGCCCTTGCAGGTGCCTGTAAGAACTAGCTGTGAAGGAAGAGCAGAGGTGCAGGCAAGACGAATTGTCCTGGCGGACCGTGATGCTAGTGGATTGTAAATTTGGATGCATCTGCTCAAGAACTATGCTGTCTGCTGGTGCCCATCCACAGCCTTATGCAGAGCAAGGGTCAAGATTTCTGGGAAAGATGGCAGCCAGAAAAGAGCTACAGATTGAGTTACCCATTTGGACTTGAGTCTGCTTTTCATCTGCTCTCAAGAAAGTCAAGGGCTTGTTGCATCTGCTGCTTCTGCAACCAGCCAGCAATCAGAGGGATAGCTCAGCACCAGTCAGCAATATATTTATATGTCCAGGCACAATGCAGAGGTCAGGCAAGAGACCAACGTCTCCTAGATGTACTAGGCCCCTGCATGGCACTACCCCTGACACCAGGGTCGCTTACGCGGCCCAGCCTGCTGCGAACATTAGGAAGCGCTGCAACAGAAATGGTTCCTGAGGTTGCTGGAAGGAAAGGTATCTTGTCATTTCCATCACCACCATCGCTTTTAAACGTCTTTTATCCCAAAGGGCCTCAGCAGTTTCCAAGCTATACGCTTTACACTCATTTTAGTCACCACTAAACAGTGGCCCGGGGCAGGAAGAAAACCACAGCGTGCAAAACACAACACTGGGGGAGGGAAGGCCATGGCCAGAAAGTCTGTGGTAAGCCTAAGTTTCATGCTCTTTGGCAATCAAAGTCCAAAGTCCCCCGTTCAAAGACCTCTGCCAAAGGACTAGCACTCAGTAAGCACAGGAATCAGTCTACCTCCTTTAATAGGATAGAAGGGATAAAGCTTTCCCAGCCCAAGCTCCAGACTTGGCTGTGTTGCCAGGAGATGCTGGCTGCCTACAGGTCCGTGTCACCAGTTGGGCAGTTATTCATATTATTTTGGTAAAAGGATGGAGAGGAACATTAAGACAAAGGCAGCTACTGTGGCTGCAAAGTATTTTCCAGAATGAAGAGACTCCCTAAGTATCTAGAGAGTGATTGGTACCAGCTCCTGCATGTGCCAAGGTCAATGAAATAGTCTTCCCAATCCGTATTAAAAAACAACCCGCCAACAACATTGGAGTGACAGCAACACCGCTGGCTTCGTAACGGCCTCAATGGAATTGCAAGCATTTTAATGAGACTCAGTCTATTCACATACTTGCACAACAAAAAATTTACACAAGATCTCTGCCACTGAGTGAAAAAAAAAAAAAAAAAAGTGGATTTAACTATATCAGCTTGATTTAAATCGCTTTACAGGAGCCGATCAAAAATTATGATTTAGTACTCAGTCTTCCACTACCAGCAACACTTATTGTATAGCGTTTAAAATATCATGTTTTTTAGAAACTGTATTCCACCAGACATCTTGTATCAGTCCTGCCATTGCATTACAGGGAAATATGATCCCAAACTTACCTGATCACTAGCAGAAAGTTCTTTACACTCATAAGAAAAAGCACTGAAGTTTGACATGTTACTTTACTAGCAGAGAATTTTAAAACAAAACTTAACTTTGCAATTCATTTTACTGATTTAGTAAGTGTTTTCCAACAGTTCATCCTCAGGATGGGGGATTAAACACAGTCAAAGCATCAATTTTCACCTCCCCACACTTCCACAAAGCAATTCATGAGAATGCCCAGCTCTGTACAGATTCTGCAAATTCATATATTTGATAGGTAAGGCAAATACTTCCATTAAGGTTCTCTGGCTTTTTATCTGGCCAAAACTGTATCCAAAATCAGCAAATAAATTGCAGTGTACCAGAAAGCATTTTCAGAAAGTGAGATTTATCAATGCTATGTTTTGGGGCTTGRGTGATATCCATCTGTTACAGCAGGAAGTTTCAGGAAGAAAGGTCTCACAACATGCTTGGAAGGCTGCAGGAGTTAGATCAAAACTGGATTCTTTGCGCCCCAACCAAAGATGACTGCCACCCATTCTCAAAGAATTCCTTCTATACCACGTGAGTTCAATCACATCTAATTTAAACCCAATTACAATCAAGGATTGCGCCTGCTTACCTCCAATTCTTTATCACTCAGAGAGCCCACGCTGCACAAGCTCTGGTTTGAAGACTCACTGTTCAATGGACCCTAGTGGGAAAAAAATAAAAAATAAAAAACAGGCAAAAACTGTTAGAAACAACCTCCGTACAAAGCAGAAATGTCCTATCCAACCTTCCATCTCTCAGCTAGCTGTGCTGCTCTATCACACAGAGCAGCAGCACAGGTCAAAGACCTAGACATACAATGAGGGACTGAATTTCAGAACTCATTTGCAGCAAGACAGAAGCTGGGCTGCCAGTTGGATGGTCTCTTCCTCAATATACTGATCCAGTCTTTGCAATGCTACTTCTGTACCAGTTTACATGCTGTCATATTTAACTATATCATCCAAAAGCAAAGGCAACATTCATGAAGAACTAAGATAGCTTGAGAACAAAACTTCTGATTTGGTGGGTAAACAGTTAATAGTTCAGCTCTTCTGGCAACCATCCGCTTGACCAGGGGCTAAGAATTTAGAGGCATCTTTTATCTGGCACGGCAGCTATTACTGCAACCAGGTGCTGGCAGTGCCACCAATTTTCTTTTTCTTTTTTTTTTTTGTTTTTTTTTTGTTTTTTTTTGTTTTGTTTAAATGCATTATTTTAGCACAAAGAAAATGAAAAAGTGACAACTGTTATGGGTGACAGCTCTACTACTGTTAACACAAGACAGAATCTCTCTTGCTAGGCTCACGCACCCATGACTGACCTACCACTAGAGCAGTTGCTCCTACCAAGGCAAAGTGCCAAATGAGCAGGCTGGAATGGATCTACAGAAACAGTAACTAGGTGTCTAGAAGACCCAAGGAGCATCTTTGCAGGCTCTACTAGATACACACCTGCATTTTTAAGCATCCAAGTATTTTTATAAGTTATTTTCTAAAATGCATATCAAATCTGTCTTTTAAAAAAAGAAGAGTGAATCACGCAAACTCACCGATTTAGCCTAGTGCTCTGACACAAAATATCCTCCCACAGACCTAACTTAAGAAATCTAGACTAATTTGACAAAGATAAAAACACGATTCACAACTATTGATGGAATGTATTAGCAGAAAGAATGACATGATAAAAACACCTCTCCATTAATAACTTGCAAGCATCTTCTCCCAAAGATTCTATTTTGGCATTCTTATTTTTGCAGTAACCACTTCCCACCCATCAATCTTTCCCCAAGGCTAAACCACTTCTCATTGTGCCCTTGAATGGGAAACTTATGGGCGGGTAGGTGGGAACAAGTCTAAACAACACCGAAAAATCCCAAAGTTGATTCCTTCAGAGGGTAGCAGCTCTCCCTTCCCTTCTCCATGTAAGGCAAACACTCCTGCCAAATTAAGCTTATGACACAGCCTCCTTGTTGCTACCCTCAGCCCACACCAGCCCAACTCAAAGCAACCGTCTACCCAACGTAAAGCTTCAGCTCCTACCCCCTGGATTTTGCTTTCAGTGCTAACAAACAAATTTGTTTCTCCTAAGAAGGGAGGCCTAATCACCTCAAGCAGAAAAAAAATACCAAAAGCTGAACAGTTCAAGCAGCAAAACATTTAACTTTGAAGTCTGGCAAATATTATAGGTTCAATTTCTTCTACGTTAGGGTTTTATTGCTTGGCCAACAAGACTTAACCCAGCTGAAGTGTCAACACTAACCTTAGCTACAGCCATATGAAAGCCTCATTGACAATAAACCTAAGGGATCCGACAGCAAGAGGTAACAGAAGGTTAAGCTTTTCACCCGGGTACAAAGCCTGTTTAAAAACCGCACAAAAGCTGTGCTAAAATCCTTCACTTCCGCGAGCGCAAAGCCCGGCAGCGCGCTCAGGACAGCGACGTCGCGCGCAAGCGCTGGAGCCTTCCCAGCTGCAGGAGCATCTCTGTAGCGGAGCATCCACAGGGCCCGTCCAGACAGGTCGGGGCTCTGACATGATGAAGATGAAAGTGAAAGTCGCTTCCATATGTGCTGCTGCCTCCATTTCGTACATGGAGAGCAAATGACAGGAACAGCTGCTCCCAAAATGCCACATTTGAGCTTTTCAGGAACACTACAGTTGTAAGGATATTACAGTGGCTTAATAAAGGCCCATATTTCACCCAATTGTCCTGCATTCCAGGACACACTGCTGAAATAAGGCGGTGAAACCACCTACAGTGAAAAAAATGAAAAAAAAAACCTTAAGATTTCTCTGGAAATACAGCTTTCTTTATATGCAGTGCTAAAAATCCACTTGATTTGGATTAGAATGCAAAGTTCTAGAAAAATGCACAATATGAAATTCATAACCTTGTTTATTTCCAGAACCACAACCCTCACACTAGCAATTCCACACTGGAAATACACAACTAAAGAGAAATTGGAGTCAAACTCATTCTTTGCAGCTGCAAGAGAGCAATTCAGTTCTGATCACAGACTCCTGAAGAGTAAACATACTGTTTGCTCTAGTTTAAAGCTTCTTCTGCAAACAAAACTAACACAACCATTAAATTCACCTCAAGGCAGTAGTAGACAGAGTGAGAAGGAATTAACAACTTAAGAATCACAAAAAGAGCAGCTTGGTGTTGGGTCCATAAATCTAAAGTTTGCTGTAGATACACACATATATGCCATGACACTGAAAAAACGCAAGATTGATTCTTTGCAGACCGGTTTTGATCTGTTTCCACCAAGATGAGCTTTCCTTTCCCTTGATTATTCTCCAGAGGATCTTGAATGCAGACAGGATTACAGTATCAGGCCCATCTTACAGGCAAGGAGTTGAAGCACCTTATTCACATCAAACTACATTAGCCAAAAAGGACTCGTTTTGAGTTATTCCTACCATCCTAGCACAAATTGTTCACTTGAACACATCGTACTCAAGGCAGTAAGGATGCGATACCTAGGAGACTTAAGGAGCATGGCCCAGTAATCAGCTGTACCTCTTCTCATGAGTTACGCAATATAAAGGACAGTAAGTTTTCCTGAGGATCCACATAGGCGTTCACAGTTTCACACATACTGCCATAGATCAACTGCTTATAGCAACAGGTTTAGCAAAGAGTATGAGAGAAACTACACATCTGGATGGCCCCTCCTCAACTACGTGCACGTATGCATGTAGAAAAACTCTAATTTGTGCTTTATCATTCTTACCATTTAAATTTAACTCAGTCACTGACATAAGGATAAATATTTCAGTATTTAATTTAGCACAGCACTTTAAGTGGCTRTAACACAAGAGGAATTACAAGAATGAAACTGAATCTTGGGGGGGGGGGGCGGTGGGGAAAGCAGGTAATGGCAAAGAATACCAGCCCGAGATTGTTGTTTGGGAAGTAGTAGTAGGGGATAATAATCTTGCAATTAGCTCATGCTCCAGGAAGAGCTTATCAATTTTGCTCCTGACTTGCTGCATTGGCATCTGGCTTTGCTACCATTGACTACTTTGGGATAATACTGCACTACTCCAGAGCACTTGCAGCACCCTCACTCAGTATTCCCCATCAGGAAAAACAGTGATGGGGCTCAGCAAAAAATGTCAAGTATGCGGGTCATCTCAAACAAGCCCATAGTTTCTGCTGTTTTTACCGAGTGGAGGCACAAGAACAGCACACACTTCCGCCTCCACAAGGAATTTCTTTCCTGAGATAAGCTGGCATATTCTTTTCTCCTTGCAATTCATTTGATAACTGCTGCTTCCAAGTCTGCGATCTACCTATGCCCAACAAAACCTCCACGATGAAAGCAGACGCAAGACCAGCAAGGAMTGTTCAGGCTCCAACTCAAAGGCAAGAACTTAGCAGCATCTACTCACACAAGCTGGGTGGTTATTCCCTTTGCAAAAGCCACAGAAAGGGCTGCAGACAAGGCTCAGTGGCTAAAATGAAAACAGTTCAGCCTGACGATAACTCCCATCTGATCTCCCAAAACATCAGTGCGAGTCAGTCCTCCCTTACCTCTTGCCTATTCAGATCTGTCTACTGCCTTACACGTGCACTTCTCTATTCTCTCTGGCTACCAGAAGTGATCCCCCAAGCTGGTCMGCAACTCGTTCCTGTCATGCAGTCTCCTAATCAGCATATGCAGTTCTTGACCATTAAGACCACATATCAAAAACTCAGCTGCTCTATATCATCTAATGGACATGGGTAAAACTTATTACCACACCGAAAGTCAACTCTAGGAATTCAGGCTGCCAAGCTAGAGTCACGAAAGTGGATTTAGAAGAACATGCTTTGCAAAACTCTCTTGCTAACTCAGCAGCAGGCATCTACTACTCTTTTGCCACAAGAAATTAATCTTCTATCAAAAACAGGCAACTTCTACTACATTCAATGGATTACACAGCTTCCATTTTGACTTCAGAGCTCTCTTCCCAGGATGATAAAATAGTATCTTTACTGATGGCAAACCAGGCAGAAGCATCACACAACCTACCCTGAACATCAGCTCAGTTGTAGAAATAGAACTGAGCTCTAACAACTATTTTGGGGCTACCGTAGCCAGACAACACATTTAAAATAAATACTGTTGTGTGAGGAAGCATCTGAATAATTTTCAAGTATCTGGCATAAAGGAGTGTCCTAGTGCTTTCTTTGGTAGCTGATAGAAGTAATTTGTACGTTTCAAAACATTCTTACTAACTAGCTCTTCTGGTGGCATGTGACATGACTGCGCAGCACTGCTTCCCTCCAAAGAAGACATGGGTATTACCCATATTTTGATCATCGATTTAGTAACTTTGCTACTGAGATGTGAAAGAGTAGAATATACAACTGGCAATTATTGAACTGATTTATAAAGACTCCAGAGTGACAGAGGACCTAGAAGGTTTAGGAAAAAAAAACAATGTAATACAAGTAAATGCTCTTCTTTCTTATGAGACATTCAATTTGGGAGGCAAATGTCCTGCAACATAAGTGACATCTCAGATTATTTTCATTTCATTCTTTATGATACCTCACAGTGGGAGTCAGGGAAAACGTAAGTGTCATCAAGACTAATATTTCTTCAGTTCTAGCACAGGCAACTGGATCTGCAAGATCCTTAGAGTCAGAGGTTGCCTCTCTGGAAATATTTGAGCCTTCTCAGTTCAGCTATATAAAGAAACTGGGGTACACTTGTAGTAGATACACATGATGCAGTTATGACTCACCCTCATTAGCCTGGGGCATATTGTGTGCAAATACACAGCTTCAACCATCACAATTACCTATTTCCATTCTCACCCTGTACAAGTCTCTAGAAAGGGCATAAATTCTTTGGCGTTAACCAGCCTCATATCTTAAACTCAGCACCCAGGCAGGGAGGCAGAGGATGAGGACAGACAAAACTAAACAATGTTATCAGGAGAAACACAAACTACATTTTGTCTTCTGTACCTACTGACCCAAGGAAGAAATCTGAGAAGGCTCGTCAGAATAATGCCTCRAGTGAATATGCTCAGATTTCACCTAATAAGTAAACATAAATGGCAGCTAAATAAGCAAGATGTCAGATGGTCACGCGTTAATTCAAGGACTTGCTTTGTGGATTTGGTGAAGAGTGCCACTTGACCATATGGCAAGAACAGGCATCTAAAGCACTGCTGGCTTTTCAAAGCTGTCTGGTGACCTGGATGAACCACATAACAGTTGCCTAGAAACATTTCTCGCTTGTAAATTTGATTTCATGTATTCACTTTGTGCTTCTAGAGAATATTCGCCAACCACTAAGAATGAAAATTCATCACAGACAGACTTGCAACAGAATCAAGGCATTTGGGATTGCAAATGACCTCGGTCATTGGCTTGTGCCTCTTGATACCAAACAAGACAGCACACAACTGCTTCCAAGACAGTCTAGGATTTCTGTCAACTACTACTGCTACTATAAGGCTCTTCCAGAATCCTTTAACATCGACCGTTAAAAGCATTCTTCTAGTTTCCAACCTGARCATTTATTCTTGTTCACCTCACCCTTATTTGTTTTCAGAAACATATATAAACCTTCCTGCAAGTACGTTGAGGGGGAAGCGGGTTTAAATGCTGCAGTTATATTAAGGACATAAATGAGTACATTAGTTTTTACACAGGTTCAAAATACTCCCTGTATTTATAAACGTCAGAGAAACCTTCAGCAAATGCACTAAGTGATACACGGAGGCACTGCAAGTCAGGAAGCTCCGAGTTACAGCTGCCTGCTGCATCCACCCAATAGGAGAGCATCTAAGATGACATTTCTTCCTTTTATGCAATAAACAGCAACAGAATACCTTCTATCCCAGGAGGACGTGCCAGGCCCAGTCCCACTAGATGGCACTAACTTTCTTTTATGTAGCTTTCCTTAAACACTTAAGTGGAGAGAGCTAAAAAAAATATCTTAGTAGAATTACATAAACTGCATCACAGCTTTCCCAATATATTCCCTTTAAGACAGTGACCTACCAATGCCAGTGCGGAGCATGACGGACGGAGGCTTGGGGGGGTAGGGAGGGAATTTGAAGCACCAACCTGGGAGGGAATGTAGTATCTGAGATTAATACTGCAACCAAGATTGCTGCAACACAGTAGAGTCATGCTATTTCATATAAATGATTGGCTGATCTACTGCAAATTAGCAAGTGTGCAAGTAAAAACATATATATATTCTGTTTGAAATAAGGGCAATGCACTTTAACAGTTTACTGACTAATAAGAAGTAATACACTTTGCTGTATACAACAGGTAAAAATAAAACTTGTTAACACAGGAGCTCTGCTCAAAGTGTAGCCTCCAAGAAATGAAGCTTTGTCTTATTTACATATGCTTTAAGAACAAAACCAAGTTTTTATTATTCACCTGTACAGAGAAAGAATGCATGTTCTTTCTATGCCAAAGAGAGATAAGAACATAATTAAGTCCTTTCAAAAGTTATTCCTTTAAAAGAAATAATTCCTGAATTTCTTCATGGGTATTGAATGTGTTGGCACTATTTTGAGRCAGTGATAGTTTCTGTGTTCTTAAGTCTCACTGACTCTAAGAAACCGTTTGGTTTTACCTGTACCAACATAGTTCAAGAAGCGAAAGTTATGTATTCAGGGGGAAAGAGGCAAAAAAAAAGATAAGAAAGTATATAAAAAGTTGTAGTCTTACATAGAACATGTCTCTCAAAAAAATAACATTACTATGTTATGTAGCACAAGCTTTTAGACTAGCAAATGCCCTAAGATTAAAAAAAAAAGTCTTCAGGGAAAAAAAGAAACAAACAGCAACAAAAAAATCACACCCTTCAGCAATTCACTTAAGTGGTTATTCCTTAAGAACTTTTAGTGCTAATCACCCTTACTACACTACCTCAGCGCTGAACATTTTTAGTTACTCATTCCCCCTCCCAAGGCTTTTTATTGGTTGAGCCCAGACTGAAACAAGAGTCAGAAAGAAAGAGTAGGATTTGGAAGTAAATCATCTTTCAGGTCTGGCCTAATTAACTTTGGGTGGGTTTTTTTTTTTTCTTTAAAGAAATATAACATCTATGAAGTCCGTTCCCGAAATACTTCTAAAAGCTGTCTGAAAAATATGCAGCAGTGATATGCTCTTTTATCATCTACCTTGATGTTGTCCAAAACTCAACATCTTTGTTGAAAGTAAATCGAATTAGCACTAGTTAGACCTCGTTTAAAATGAGTTCTGCCACCATTTCACTGTTCAGAGCRCCTGTCAATTAACAGTAACAACAACATCTGGAGAACCAAGAGCTTAATGCCAGCATTGCAAGCAGCCACACAATGTTATCACTGAGGGTCTTACTCAAAGAAAGGAGCTACTGAACAGTTACGAAGTTGCATATGAGGACAAAGATGGGATTTTCCTAGCAGGTTTGGATCCCAGGTATGTGAAAGTTTACTTTCAGAGAGATTTTTYTTTCGTGGTCTCTATAACCAAGCACACAAGTTCAGCACACTGTACCCACACAGAAGAACTGGATGAACAAATTCCTGGACATATTGACCCTGGCTACATGTTATATTGAACACAATGAACTCGAAACTGTATCCAATGGGCAGCTGAATTCTGTTCTCAAATGTGTACTTTGAGAAAGCTAAAGAGAGGGAAGAGATTCCCACTTCCAAAAGGCGATGTCTCTTGTTTTTTAGCAATTTATTTATTTTGAGATGGGAGGGTGGGGAAATTGTAGATTAGCTACTTTTAGATGTAACTTTTGAGAACTTAGTTACCACCCCAAATATTCTGTATGGCAGAACATCTGCTCATAGAGATCCCATTTTCATTCCTCTTAAACGTACTTCAAGCGAATTAGCAGTCAAAACACAACTATCAAAACAGCACATTCTGCTAGCAAAGGAAAACTACCAACATAAAAAGAAAAAAAAAAAAAAAAAAGAAAAAAGGGAAGCACTGAGCAGGAGTCAGGCCTGTTGCCAAAGGTACTAGACTCACCTTTGCAACACCCACTCCTGTGAACCTGGCCTCCAACAGCTCCTGCCTTCGTGGGTCCAGGCTGTGCAATTCTTCCATCATTTCTGCTGCTACGGGAGAACGACACTAAGATTATGCAATGCACTGGAAGGAGAGAGATTTAATATTTGTGCCACTAATGATACTCAAAAGTCTATTCTGCTGCATAACCATACGCAGGGAGCTTTCTCATAAGAGAAACACAAAATTACTGTGCAATAATAACAGGACCTTGCCAACATATTACCGTATTTAAACTATAACCCTGCTGGAGAGTTTCATCTTCTGCCTGTATTACCAGCCATTTCAAGATCTCTTAATCCAAGAAACCAATTATGTCACATTCTCCCACTGGATGCTCTATTTAAAGGAAAACATGGGAGCAGTGTGTTATGACTAAAAGCTTCAGAGCTTCTCATCTGTGTTCCATGACAAGAAGGAGAAGAAGAAGAARAAAAAAAAAAAAGGCATCATCCTTCACCAAAAATTTATTTTTGGCTAATTCCTGAAATGCTAGATCTCCTAAACTCCGCATTTCACTGAGAGCAGCCTTGATCCTTGCAAGCTTGGAAAGGGGCTGGAAGAATAAAATAACASTTGTCTAAACCTCTTCTTTTACAAAGTAAAATACCTTTAGTGTAACAGGTACAGCTGGATGTACCTGGGCAAGTGACAAACCAATGCAAGGGACGCCATTACCTGAAAGGTTTTATATATGTTAAAATAATAATAGTAAAGCATCGTTGTACAGACAGGTTAAAAATCACTGAATGTAAAATTCAAATCCTGAACGGTGGAAAAAAAAAAAAAAAATGGGACAAATTTCAGTGTTCTTTATCACTGTGAATCACATCTTCCCAAGTGCACCAATCAAATTCATCATTTCCAGAAATGTCTGTTCCAGTTTCATTTCCCGGACTGAGGTAGAGAGAAAAAAAGAGATAGAAGATAAAGATTCGCTACATAAGGAGCATATGCGATGAGGAAAGTTCCTGAAGGGCAGCAAGTGCCCTCTAGATCGGGCGCTGTACAATTGTTCCTTTTATTCACTGTCCATTTTGTCCCTGCCGTTTCCTCCAAGCACTGCACACTCAAGTTGTGGGGGGCCAACAGAATCAATCCGGGGATGTTTATTCAGAGCCTCCCAAAGCAGGAGCGGGTTTAAGACCTAATGGGGGACCCAAGGAGGTTATTAGGGAATTTTTTTCTTTCCCACTCTTTGCATCAAAACCCTACCCAAGCTCCCGAAACAGGAAATCTGGGTGCTGAGGAAAATGACAGTGGGGCTGGGAAGATTCAGCCGTGGAAGCAGCCGGGGGGGGGGGGGGGGCTGCCCCTCCCCCGGTCCCCCATGGCGGGTCGTCCATCCCGGGGGGGGTGGATTTGTCCCGGGGGGGCCCTGGGGAGGGAAGGGCGACAAGTTCCGGAGCCTCTTCCGCCCCCACAGGCCCCATCGGCGCGCAGGGCCTGGGGAAAGGCCCTGCCCGGGGCTGCCCCCTGCATATACTTCCCCCCGGGCGGGGACAGCTCCTACCTGCCCTTCCGCAGCGGCACCGAGCCGGGGGACGAGGCCCTCGGAGAGGAGGGGGAGGCGGGGAAATAAATTAAAAAAAAAAAAAAAGAGAAAAGAAAAAAAAGCAGATTCACGTCGGGAAATGGCCCGGCTGGCAGCGGCTGCAGCGCCTCGGCCTCGGGCCTCCCGCCCGGCCCGGCCTCAACTCCCAGCCCGGGGATCCAAAGGCCGCGGCTGCCGCTTCCCCTGCGGACCGGGGGCTCCGCGCTGCCCCGGCCGCCCCCGTGGCCGACCGCGGCGGCCTGCGCCGCTTCCCTGCGGCTCCGCGGCCCAGGCCCGGCTGCCGCCGCGGGGCACAGGCCGCGAGGCCCGGCCGCCCTGAGCGCGGCGCGGAGCGTTTAACCGCCGCTGTCCCCGCCCGCCGCCTCGCTGCCCCCCGTCGCGGGCCCGAGGCGGGGAACGGGGCCAGGGTGGAGGTTGGGGGGATCCCCGGGGCTCGCTCACCTGGCGCTGCTGCTGCTGCGGCGGCGGCGGCCGCGCCGCTCCCCTCGTGCCCGGGCCGGGCGCTCGGCGGGCACCGCGCGGATCCCGCCGCCGCCGGGGGCAGCAGGAGGAGGAGGAAGGAGGGAGGGAACCTGCTGCGGCGGCGGCGGCGCGGGCGGGAGGGGGAGGCCAGGGGCGGCTCCGCGGCCTCCGCTGCGGGCACCGGCGCGACGGCGGGGGAAGGGCGGGGGGGCCGAGCCCCTCGCGCTGGCTCCGGGGCGGGGAAGGGACGGGGGCTGCAGCGCGGAGAGAAGGAAGGAAGGAAGGAAGGAAGGAAGCAGGGAGGGAGGAAAGGATGGAGGAGGCCGCAGATCCCCGACCTCGCGTGGATCCCGGGCCTCGCGTGGATCGCGGGCGCGGCGGCCTCGCGGCAGGACAAAGGCCCGAGGGAAGGAGGGAGGGAGGCAGGTGGGGCGGGGGCGGCGGGACCCTCGGCGGCGCTTCCCGCGGGGCA